>NW_024100762.1:0-136858 GCF_016161935.1 Mauremys reevesii | reverse complement strand
ATCTAAAGGTCCCTGGTTCAACCTCTGGCTTTGGCAGGTCTCTTCATCTGTTTTTTTCCCCAGGGTGGCTTGTTTTCTGGGAGGGCAGCAGCACCTTTACCTGAGGCAAGTACCTGATTTTGAGCTCCCCAGCAGGACAACAGAGAGCAGGGGCTTCTCCCCCTAGTTGGCCCCCCTGACCTATAAGGATGAGAGATGGGAGCTGTCTTTCCCACGTGACTTACTTGTTGACCCAAAATGGCAAGAACAGAGTGAGGCAGGGCGGCCCTCGGAGATGGTGCCAGAGGGGGCAGGGACTTGGGAGGAAAGCTCCTCTGCAAAGCTGAGTGACGACAGTACTGGGGAAGGGGCATCTGGCACGTGGAATGTGGCAGGGATTCAGGGGCCCAAGAGGAGGCACTTGATGTTAAGGTGTGAAAGGAAAGATCCATGGTAGGAACTGGCTCCCTTCCTCTGGACCACAGTTTGGTATTGGGGTGGATTTTAATTGTGTCAGCCGGCCTGAGAACCGCTGGTCCCATTTTCTCAACCTTCAGAGGAAACGTTTTTACAATGAGCACTACCTGGGGCAGGTCTGTAGCGAGGTCGGCTTAGAGGACGTGTTTCTCTGTAGCAGAACCAGTGGAGGGTGGGCGGTAGCCTCCTATTCCTCTGACCCGAGCTCACACCAGCTGTAGAGGGGATACACCTTTCCGCAAGGACAGGCCAGGAGTCGCACTGACTGGATTTACGTGAAGGAGAGCACGTCGACATGGCTAATCTATGGGGCACCAGGTGAGTGGCAGAGGCTTCAGGTGCTGAGAGTTTGCCTGACCCTCAGGGACACAGTGTGAGGGTGTCCCAGGGATCTCTATGAAAGGAGCAGAACAGGATTTCCTTGGGGTGGGGAGAGAATTGAGAGTGTCTCAGGGGGTTGTACAGAGGTATTGCCCGGGTGAGAGACTGGCTAAAACACAGGCCTCACTGTGAGCAGGATTTGAACCTGCGCAGGGGAACCCTATTGGATTTCAACTCCAACACCTTAACCACTCGGCCATCAGAGCTGTGAGCACAAAACAGCCCCAATGCCAGAGAAACTGGTAAAGAATCCTAAGTTGTAGTAAAGGGCCAAGAGCCCCCTTACACAAGCCAGCCCCGTGAGGGTCACTGATGTGCAAAGAAGGCTGCATGAGCTGGTACCATGGTGTAATGGGCAGCACTCAGGACGCTGAATCCTGCAATCTGAGTTCAAATCTCAGTGGGACCTTGTGTTGGATTGTGGTAAAGTCCTGGAGCTCCCAGTGCTCAACTTCCCTGTCTCCAGCTGTGCAAGAGCCAGTCTCCCCCCTCCTGCTGGGTGACTCACACCTCCTAGAGCCAGGTCTCTGGCTGCGGTGGCCACAATGGGTTGGGGCTCTAGAACTTGCCATGCTGATGGCTGGGCTTCTTGCTGCTTCACCTGGTGCCCACAAGTTTGGCCCTGGGGCTTCCTGCCACACTTTTCCTGGGGCCCACATGGCGCTTGAAGAAAGGAGGGTCAGGGCTGGGACTGATAGTCAGGGCTTGGCAGGAGGGAGGAAGAGTCCCAGGCTGGAGCCCCACACACCTTCTCTCCTCCTCTGGGCACCTAGAGCAGAGGTGGCCCAGCTCTATCTGCTGGACACCTCGGCAGAGTAGGTGAGTTCATGTAAATACAGTCTGGTCCCAAAGCCTCCCCCAACCCTGGCTCATCACTAGCTGTCAGGAGAGTCATTCACAGCTTGCATCCAAACCATCATTTGAAATTCTGAGGTTGGCCAACGTTGCCGAAGCCAATGCACCGACATTGTCAGCAAACACAACAGCTGGGTGAGGAAACCCGGCTTTGTCCAGACTTTTCAAACCTATTTTACTTTCTCAGGTACAAGTATTTTCCATACATTGGAGCTGCTTTTAAACTGTGTGTTAACGTTTCAATTTCCATTCAGATTTGCAGCCAGTGACAACATTGGCAGCGCTGCATGTAACTACCTGACCACTGGGGGGTGTTGGGGAAATTCGGGGGAGGGGGTGCACAGCCCCCTGGCTGGGGGGTGTATAGGGAATACCCGGTTTCACTGAATTGAGTCTCCTACTGCAGCACCTCAGTAGGTTACATCAGAGAGGAGCTGCAGTGTCAAGGCAGTGGGATACCTGTGCCTTTAAGAGCCCAGCCCTGGGAAGCCCATGCTGAGAGGTGCTGCCTGTGGGAGGGGAAATAGAAAAGCCCCTTTGCTGCCCCCCCCGGCTGGTTTTGCAAACGCTGGAGTGTCAGCCCCCCGGGGTGACTGGTACCCCTCTGCCCCTGTCTGTGCCGGGGTTTAACCCTCTGGCAGCGCCTCCCCCTGGGCTGAACTCTGGCTCCTTCCCCCCTCCCTGACTTTGCCCTTCAGCCCCTGGAAGGGAATGGGAAGATCTCCCCTCAAAGCAGGTGCATCTGTCTCCCCCCCCCCCAAATCCTCCCCAGCCCGTTCCCGGCCCAGCAACCAGGGGTAAATGGGGGCGGGATTCCCCAGCTGCAGGGGGAGGGGTGGGGGGCTGGGGAGCATGAGCCTCTACTCCCACTTCCCCCGACACAGCTGCATGGGAACTGACCAAAGGAGCCTGCAGCACTGCTGCCTAGAGGAAACTGAGGCACCAGCTAGTGACAGACACATCATGGCTCTCCTCATCTGCATCCTCTTTTCCATATACAACCTCTGGTGGGGGGAGGGTAAACTCAGGGCAGTTGCATAGTTAACCTGTGGAACTCCTTGCCAGAGGATGTCGTGAAGGCCAAGACTATAACAGGGTTCAAAAAAAGAACTAGATAAATGAACAGAGGACAGGCCCATCAGTGGCTATTAGCCAGGGTGGGCAGGGATGGTGCCTGTAGCCTCTGTTTGCCAGAAGCTGGGAATGGGCGGCAGGGGATGGATCACTGGATGATTCCCTGCTCTGTTCATTCCCTCTGGGGCCCCTGGCAGGAGACAGGAGGATACTGGGCGAGATGGACTTTGCGTCTGACCCAGTCTGGCCGCTCTTATGTCTCCCTTGGCGCAGCAGTGACACCCAGTGGGCAGTCAGGGTAATGCACAGAAGGTTTTTCCCTTGATACAGCAGCGACACCCAGTGACCAGCAGGTGGCATCAGGCTCTTCTCGTTTGCTGGGGGACTGAGGTGGGCTAGACAAAAAAAATTGGGGGGCAATGCCCCCCATCACCTGGCCCCACCCCTCACGGGGGCCATGCCTCCCATGCCTCTGCTCCTTCTCAGTTAAAGGCCAGGCTCATCTCCTCTTCCCCCGGCCAGGGGTTAGAGCAATACAACCTTTATTAAAATAAAATAGTAAACAGGGTTTACTTTAAATAATCTAAATCTGTCCAAATTTTAGTATTAAATCCAAAGTTCTTAAAGATCCCATCAATAACCAAAGCCAAAATAAAAAATTGAAACCAAAAACAATGCTGAATTTAAAACCCAAACACTAAGAAAAACTTTGTTTTTAAAAATAAAAACTAACAAATACCATAAATTAATAATTTCATCAAAAAGGTGTGCTACAGCAGGATGATAAAATAACATAAATAAGCCTGACCACTAAAACCTCCTATAAAGGAATCGAATCCTTGAATACTGGCCAAATCTGTATAAAATATGCAGAACAATGTCAAAACTGGTGTTGCAGGTCAGCCATTCGAATCCAGCAAATGTCAATTAAAAGCTCCAGTCCAACTAAAAAAAAACAAAACAACCCAATAAACCAAAACAGTCACAGCCTGAAACAAACCTACACAGAAGCAAAATTAAACCTGTGCCAACATTGGAACAAATGATGTAAATTTCTAATTCTAACTTCTTGTTTCTCCCAGGAGGAAAGTGTTTTGCATCCCAGTAACCAGGCTGTGACTGCAGCTTTCCTTATACTAAATAAGATTTTTACCAAATATAAATGGTCCTCAGATTTCTCTATGAAAAATTGAAATTGTATCTTTGCACTAATATCCCAAGTGTGCAAGTCCATCCCCTCATGGCAGCCCCACACCCTGAGCCCAGGGGAGAATCCCAACTGGTTTGTGCATTTGTAACCCTGGGGCCTGAAGCTGATGAGAGAAAGAGAAGTGAGCCATCTTGGAGGTTTCCGATACCACCTGCTGGGAGCAGAGGGAATTGCCTGAGCGACGTCCTGGCTAATTTTCACCTTGTTCTCTGCCATCAGGCTCAAGGGCGACTTGACCATGGCAACACCCTATGTACATTTGGGGGCCATTGGGGTGAAATGTGAGTACTTTTGGGGTTGGGACCCACATGAGAAGGGACGTGGACAAACTGGAGAGAGTCCAGCGGTGGGCAATAAAAATGATTAGGGGGCTGGAGCACATGGCTTACGATGACCTACAGGCCCTATCCTGTATGTTAAGCTAAGGCAAAGTTAGCATATCTATATTGTGACCTTTCACTCAGAAAGGAAAATTGACCTTTATCTTGTTACTTAAACAGAGAAGTACCCACGCCTGTCTAAGACCTTTACCTAGACCAATCGACAATGGAGAATGGCATAAGGGGTTTTTCAGTGTTGTACCCACAGAATTAATACATACACCACAAGGGAACTTATGTGCATATGTACATGTCATCAACATGCACAAACATACTAGCCTATGAAGTAAGCGTACCCTAACGTTTTGTGGGTAAGGAATGAAATTTGGGCATAGGAGGAAGGATTTCTGGCTCTTGTGCCCTATAAAAGAGGTAACCCACCTCGCTAGAGCACGTCGCTCTGTCATTCTGACTTACTTCCTCCACTCTCTATCTACTATCAGTAGGCTGTACTTGTTCTTAAACTTTAAGTTTCAGAGTAATTCGGCTAAGCTCGGTTTCCCTAAGTTTTTATTCTTTGTTTATTAGGATTTGATTTTAAGTTTAACCTAGTCAAGTAAACCCTAAGTAACATTAGCTTTTTCAAAGCACTGCATCTTTCACTCAAGAATTGAAAACCTGAACTGCAAGGCTGGTCCTGTGTCTCTTACCACCAGGTTATCAAGGAAGGGTGTGAGTATATTAACCAAACCTTTGTTGCATACAATGCCATATGTATCTTTTGAATAGCAGTAATGCAACTGTAACTTTATAACTCAATTACATTAAATAAAATGTAAGCTAATAAATTAAATTTTCATCATATTTTCCAAATTAATATTATTAGTACACCCTAAATCAGGCTGCATGGGACAGAGAGTTGGAGTGCAGGGGGTGAGAGCACTGGCTCTGGGGGGTGCAGGCTTTGGGGTGGGGTTGGAATGAGAGGTTCAGGGTGCAGTAGAGGGCTCAACGTTAGGGCAGAGAATTGGGCTGTGACGGCTCTGGAACAAGGCCAGGAAAAAGAGAATTGAGGCACTGCAGAACGGACACCACATGCCCTGCCCGCCTCACCTGAGCTGCTCTCCAGGTGCATTGAAGCCCAGTGCCCCGCACCTTGGCACTCCTGCCCCACAGGGGGTAAGCTGCAGCCCCACCACACTCCGCAGAGGGGAGAAGGGTCAGGCCAGCCAGCCCTTGTAACATGGGGAAATCACCACCGGGGTCGACGGTATGGGGGCTGTGACATACAGAGAAACAGTTGTCGCGCCAGCAGAGGGCAGCAGAGCATGCACACACTTGCAAACATACATGAACACTTGCATGAATCCAGCCACACACACACAATTGCTAATGTACACAAACACCCGCACAAATCCAGCCAACACCAACACAAGCCTGGGAGCCAGGGGAGCAGAGCAGGCTGGGGCTGGGTCACTCCACTTCCTGCAGGAAGTAGCCAACCCCCCTGGTCCCACGATGGCCTGGGACCAGCCCCCCGCTGCTTCCCCCCACCGAGACCTGCCGCCCCCGCCTGCGCTGCTCCCCGGGCTCCCCAGCGGGGGAGGGGGAACCGCCCCACAGCACTCGCCGGCGGCGTGGCTGGGAGCCAGGGGAGTGGACCAGGCTGGGCTGGGTCACTCCACTTACCATGCAGTGAGTGCAGGGGCAGGGGCCAAGAGGAAGAGCCGGGCAGCCCCCCTGCAGCAGCTCCCCACCCCAGCTCACCTCCGCTCCGCCTTCTCCCCTGAGCTCGCCGGCGCCGCTCCACTTCTCCCGCCTCCCAGGCTTGCGGTGCCAATCAGCTGTTTAGTGCAGCAAGCCTGGGAGGGGAGGAGAATCAGAGCGGGGGCGGCGTGCTCAGGGGAGAAGACGGAGCAGAGGTGAGTTGGGACAGGGAGCGGTGGCCCTGCACACCCCCCCCCCCGTTACTTGCTGCAGGCAGCCCTTCCCCCTGCACCTCCCCCAGCCCCCTGCCCCAGCTCACCTTCACTCCCCGGCCTCCCCTGAGTGCGCTTTTTGGTGCCCCCAACCACTTGGCACCCTGGGCGGCCGACTAGTTCGCCTAGTGGTTGCACCGGCCCTGGCCACTGCCTATCAGCAGGATTCCTCCTCCTCCTTCTCAGTGAGAATAAATCTCCGCACCTAGACAGCTGGTCCGTCCGTAGCACCACAATCCCCCATGCCTGAGCCTCCCTGCCAAAGCCCTGCACCTGGCTCCAGAGAATTAAGTCTCACGTGTCGCTGGGAACTCGACTTCTTGTGCCCAGAGAGTCTCGGCCCCCCTCAGTAGCTGACCCGAGAAACACAGTGTCTGCAAAAGCAGCAAAGAGTCGTGTGGCACCTCACAGACTAACAGACGTATTGGAGCATGAGCTTTCGTGGGTGAATCCCCCCTTCGTCGGATGCGTCAGTGTCGGCCTTTTCCAAAGAAGTGCCTGGAGGGCCTTTTCCTATGTGACCACGTGGCCTAACGGATAAGGTGCCTGACTTCGGATCAGGAGATTGAGGGGTCGAGTCCCTTCGTGGTTGTGTTTCTGCAGTTTTACTTTTGTGCTGAACGTCCTGCTCCCTTCAGGGCTGGAACCTCTTCTTGGCCGCTCAGGCCAATGCTCTGGCTTCAGCTAGAGCCCCAGGAAGGAGTTGGGGGGTGGGTGTCACAAAGGCTGGGGCATGAGCCCCAGGTGCTTCCAGTCTCACCTTTCCCCTTCCTGACTTGCCAAAGAAACTGGGCGGCTGCCCGGGCTAGTGTGTGGAGCAGTTTCCCTCTTCCAAGTGTGCGCCTGTCCCTGTGCTGGACGGGGGTTGCTACATAGCGCCTTGGGAGCCTGGGTGTTTCTCTGCTTCTCGCCAGCTGGGGAAAAGCCTCTTGGAGAAAAATCTCCTGCCCCACTGCCAAAGTGAGCACCTGGAGTGGGAACGGTAAGAGGCCCCACCAGGGGGGGGGGCTGGCCCTGCTTTCCTACCGTCTTCTGATGTTGGCCACAGAGCATCAGCAGCCGCCCCACATGCTGGTCTGTGGGTGACCTTCAGTGGGTGTTTGGCATGGCAGGGAGCAGCCTGGCTGGGTGTTTTTGTGCCTGTCTGAAGGCCACACACAGGCATGGTCCTGCCCTCCTCTTACCCTGCCCTCGGCTGCTCTGTGGCTTTTAAGCCTTCCCTTGGAGCTGTCAGCACCAGCCGCCTCTGCTCCAGGTGCCCAGAGGAGGAGAGGGGCTGGGCTCCAGCCTGGGACTCTGCCTCCCTCCTGCCTAGCCCTGACTATGAAGCCTGGCCCTGGCCCTCCTTCCTTTAAATGCCATGTGGGCAAGAGGAAGAGCTGCAGCTACAGGGACCAAAGTTGTGGGCATCAGGTGAAGCAGCGAGAAACCCAACATCAGGTCAACCCGCAGGAATCTCTAGCCAGACTGTTAAGTTCTAGGACCCCAACCTATAGCGGCCCAGCTGGACCAGAGACCCATCACCAATGACCCACGAGGAGGAGAAAAAAAAACATGACTCTAGTTCAGCCAGGGAGAGGGTAACCAAGCACTTTGAGATGCAAGGCTTTGCAGCAAACCACTGTACCTGCCAGAGGTCCCACTGAGAGTTGAACTCAGATTCCAGGATTCAAAGTCCCGAGTGCTGCCCATTACACCATGGGACCTGCTGCTATTTCATTTTCTAGACCCCTGTGACTCTCAGCTGGCTGGTTTGCACTCTGCACTTATTGCTTCCCACCAGCGGCTTCCTCTCGCAGGACTCTCTCTCCTCCTCCAGTGACTGTGGCCCTGTTCTACCGGATCCATGGGTCCTGCCCTGAGTCCCTGCATCCCCCTGCTTTGTCTCCATTCCCTGCAGGCTGCAAAAATGTCAGGGGAGTCTGCTCCTCCCTTCACTCGGTGCTCCCGCTCATATCGGCCAACTGCAGCCTCATCTCCTGGAACTCGGGCAGCTGTCGCTTGATCCGGTCGTACAGTCACAGGCTGACTGGCTCCCCTGCCCGGATGCTCTTGTGGAAATCCCACAGGCGACACTGCAGGACTTGGCACTGTTGGTTTCTTTAATGTTGAGGTGTTTCCCCAGCCACCAGAACAAAGCCGCCAACTCCTCCCTCACCGACTCCCACCAATCCCCCTGGTTGCCATAGGACCCTCTGATGCTTTCCCGTTCTGCCAACACTGCCAGGCCTCACCCCCCTGCTCCTTTATTTTGCAAACTCTGGATGTTCAGCTTCCAATATCCTCTGCCCTGGGTCAGGGACAGGGGCAGCTCCAGGCACCAGCGCAGCAAGGTCAGTGGGTGAGGTGAGTTAATTAACTCTTTCTGGCCCTGTCACCTTTCAATGAAATATTATATTACACTCATAACGTCACAGGAGGTCAGGAATGGGATGGCAAGGGCTGCGGGTCAGGAGTGAGGAACACCAGCAGAGCTGGAGGGAGCCCAGAGGGCTGTGGATCAGGAGTGAGGGGCACTGTCAGAACTGGAGGGAGAGCAGGGGGCTGCGGGTTGGGAGTGAGGGGCACCAGCAGAACTGTGAGTCTGGAGGTCAGGACTGGGATAGCAGGGGCTGCGCGTCAGGAGTGAGGGGCACCAGCTGAGCTGTGAATCTAGAGGTCAGCACTGGATAGCAGGGGCTGCGGGTCGGGAGTGAGGAGCACCAGCAGAGCTGTGAGTCTGGAGTTCAGGACTGGGATGGCAGGGGCTGCGGGTTGGGAGTGAGGGGCACCGGTAGAGCTGGGGGGAACCCAGGGGGCTGCGGGTCGGGAGTGAGGGGCACCGTCAGAGCTGTGAATCTGGAGGTCAGGACTGGGATAGCAGGGGCTGCGGGTTGGGAGTGAGGGGCACCAGCAGAGCTGTGAGTCTGGAGGTCAGGACTGGGATGGCAGGGGCTGCGGGTCGGGAGTGAGGGGCACCGTCAGAGCTGGAGGGAGCGCAGGGGCTGCGGGTCGGGAGTGAGGGGCACCGTCAGAGCTGGAGGGAGCGCAGGGGCTGGGGGTCGGGAGTGCTGGGCACCTTCAGCGCTGGACGGCGCACATGGGGCTGCGGGTCGGGAGTGAGGGGCACCAGCAGAACTGTGAGTCTGGAGGTCAGGACTGGGATGGCAGGGGCTGCAGGTTGGGAGTGAGGGGCACCGGTAGAGCTGGGGGAACCCAGGGGTCTGCGGGTCAGGAGTGAGGGGCACCAGCTGAGCTGTGAATCTAGAGGTCAGCACTGGATAGCAGGGGCTGTGGGTCGGGAGTGAGGGGCACCAGCAGAGCTGTGAGTCTGGAGGTCAGGACTGGGATGGCAGGGGCTGCGGGTTGGGAGTGAGGGCACCGGTAGAGCTGGGGAACCCAGGGGCTGCGGGTCGGGAGTGAGGGGCACCGTCAGTGCTGTGAATATGGAGGTCAGCACTGGGAAAGCAGGGGCTGCGGGTCGGGAGTGAGGGGTGTCACAGAGTCCCTGGGCGATGCTCTGGAACTGCTCCCCACAAAGCCAGGCAGGACTCTGGGGGGCCTCCTCTCCCTTGGTCTTCAGGGCAAGAAGTTCACACGGCTTCACCTCCTGGGTCTCTCCTTGGAGCATTCATCTGGGGAAGCCAGAGGGTCCTGCCCCCCGACTTTGCAGTCAGACGTGACTCTCAGCCAGCCAGTAACACAGAGGTTTATTTAGATGACAGGAACACAGTCCAAAACAGGTCTTGCTAGTACAGACAACAGGACCCCTTTAGTTAGGTCCATCTGGGGCCCCAGGAGGCCACAGCCCCATTGGGAGGCCAGGCCCCATGGGGCTCCCCTCCATTTCCCAGCCAGCTTCCAAAACTGCCAACCCCCCTCCAGCCCCTCCTCTCTGGGCTTTGTCTCCTTCCCAGGCCAGGAGGTCACCTGATCTCTTTGTTCTCAAACACCTTTAGCATCCCCTTGCAGGGGGGAAGGGCCTGGCCATTAGTTACCATGGAGACTTCATCACATGACCCACTCTAGACGAAGTGAGGCAGAGTTTGGAACAGCCCGACTGAGCCCGGCAGTTTTCTCAAAGTATCTGCTGTCGTAAACCGCATGTCGTGTGGACGTGCGAACCCCAAAGGTATCAAACATGAAAGAAACATAAGGCCAGTTACGGGAAGTTTCCATGGCCAGGCCTGAGGTTAAGCAGCTGGGCTCTAACAGTAAAATAACTGGTTGCAAAAATCAATCGTCCTGCATCCATCACCATTTTAAATTCTGACCTCTCCTGCCCGATGTGTCTTTGTTTAGCAACCAAGCGAACTGGGGAACTCTGTGGCTGTTACCCTCTAACTCAGTAGAGGTTACACATCTTGACTCAAGCAATTTTCCTCTTGAAAAAAATTATTTTAAAGTTTATCAAAATAAATTCCATTTGAAATAGAAATAATTACAGTCTACACTGGGGCTCTATTTTCATACATGCTATTTCTCTCCCATGTTCCCCCACTCTAATTCCTTTGGAGTGAGGTTTTACTTTCAAGATTAGCCACCATTGCCAATATAGTAGGAGGGGCAGGAGAGAACTAGAAGAAAACCTGAATTATATTGTAACACTGAAAGTTATCACATAATCAGCCTCTTACTTTACACTAATTAACTTCATGTTTCATTTCATTGTTGCTGGTAACAATTTATTCAAAGATTATAAAATATAAACCTATAGGGCAGTTTTCTCTTAATTCCCATTTCCAGCCAGTGAGCTTTGTGTGAAATCACATTCTGCAATAACCTAGGAGCCTTCCATTTCTGTGAGTTCATTTCGCCCTGGGTCTTCTCCCATAAGTGTAGGTGGAAGGGCTCTCATGCTAGTGGGTAGGTTGCATCATGAGAAAACCACCTGTGCTCTATTTCCACACTTTCTAATCTTTCAAAGTAGCAGGAGGTGGAGAAGTGATACAAATGCTTAAGACTTAATAGCAAAACTAAGAGACCAAACCACGGAGTCAGGAGTCAGCATTCATGTATCCTGCGGTCTGAACTTGGAATCTGATACATTCCCTCATTGGCTACCATCATTTGCCCAGCATGGAACTGCTTCTTGTCCAGCAAGTCAGCCAGATTGGGACCCATAGGCATGGAATGGCTCTGAAGGAATCAGCTGTTTCTCTCTGTGCTTCATGAAACTTTGGATCCAAATGGTAAAAGACAGTTGTTCCCAATTTAATCATGGCATCCTTTAGGAGTGTGACCAATGCCACTTAACTAGGGAGCAGCATTCTAAAAATAGTTTACCTGGGCCACAGGTCACCATAGCTTCCATCTCTAGGGTGAAAACCAAAATCTGCAGTTTCTCCCTGAGTTCTTGTTGAATCTTTGACCTTTCTTGGAGTAATTTTACACGTCTCTGGTGTAGAATTCTTCACCAACCACACAACGTATTAATAGTGATAGTGAGGTACAACTCCCCCAACTATACCCTTTCATTTCTTTAATCTGGTGGCACAGATTTAAATTAGGGACTAAATTCAGGTGCGGCTTAGAATCCCTGTAAAACACCAAATGTCAGGTAGCTATGGAAAATAGGTCTCTTTCTGCAGCTATGCCACATTCAACAGGGATTTCATTTTCTACATATTTGCAGCATCTCCCAGGGGTGAGCTGAACAGAAAGATCACTTCCATTTTCCCCATCCCCACCTAGACAGGAATTGCATTTCCCAAATAATAGGCAACACGCACCTGATTAGGAAGGTGATATCTTCAGGAGTCACCTCCTGCAGGGCCCAGGCCACAACGGCTTTGGGGGCCAAATGCAGGGGTATTTTGCTTAGTTCCAAGCCATTTGCTAGGGACTCCTCTTCCCAGCCCTTTAGAAAAAATATTGACCTAACCAAGTGAACAACAGGGGGATTGGGATGCTGATGGGGAATAAAGAACAGGGAGCTGCAAAAGGCAGAAGCAGGCAACTCATATAGGGGAGCTGAGAGACCACGGTGAACATGGTGCAAATGTCACTCTGTAGGAATTCGCAATTGTGATTTTTTAAAAAACAATCTTTGTCCAGCCGGAATCAAGGCATTTCTTACAATTCTCTCATATGTGGATTTTCTTATGTCTAACAAGGTTTGAGCTCCGATTGAAACTTTTCCCACACTCAGAGCACGTGTAGGACGTCTCTCCACTGTGCATTCTCTGATGAGAGACGAGGGCTGAGATATAACTGAAGCGTTCCCCACACTCAGAGCATGTGTAGGGCACCTCCCCGGTGTGGATTCTCTGATGTGTGATCAGGGCAGAGCTCTGCTTAAAACTCTTCCCACACTCAGAGCATATGTAGGACTTCTCTCCCCTGTGGATTCTCTGATGTGTGAGAAGGTCTGAGCTCCCATTGAAGCTTTTCCCACACTCATGCCATGTGTAGCGTGTCTCTTCCAAGTTGATGCTCTCGCGTGTAATAAGGTCTGAGAGGCTACTGAAGTTTTCCTCTGGCCTGTGCTTAGTCTCACAGGTTTTTGTTCTTTCTGGGAGTGCACAACTCCCAGAAACGTTCCCTTTGGGTCTTCCTGATAACATCCCATGTGGTTCTACTTGCTCAGCATCTTCCTGCTGGGGTGTCTCCTCATTCTCACTTGCCATCCCACCACCTGATGGGAGACAGAGAGAATCCAGACACAGGTCACTCCCTGTGCCGGAGAGAAAAGAAATCTCAGAGAGAGGAATGGAAAAAGGTGTGAACAAACCAAAATATGTGTGGGAGAGATCAAACCTATCAGGAGCTGATTTTCCCCAAACCCTTCCCCAGAGCAGAGAGGAAGGGATCCGTTCTGGGTCTGCATCTCACCAGAACTCTCAGGGAAGGTGAGATTGGGGAGGACCTGCTGCCAACTGTCAGTCAGGATAGGTGGGAAGCCATGAGTGACATCTGCCTAATGATTCCACATCTGCAGGGAACAGTTCTGAACTTGGAGCGCTTACAACTTGGAGAGTCTTTGTAGGGCATCCCAAATGTTTCCTGTATTCACAGACAGTTGTTGAGATGGTTCACCCAATTCCTCACCTGTGCACACAGCTCTCGGGAGCACTTTTTTCTAGAGCCATAGAGGTCTGAGACCCAAGGCTGTTCCCCTCATTCCAGCTGCGAGATCACATCAGGTTTGGAAACTGGAAACCCTGGGAAGGGAAAGAAAAAAAGGAAGGTCCATGGAATTTGTGGGATACTTGTCACAAGGAATATTCCATGGTTTTAACCCCAGCTCAATTTTAAGATGTAACATCCCAAGGCCGGCTTCCTTGGCTCAAAGTGGCAGAAGAGTTATTATTATAACTCACATTCATGACCTTAGTGCCTAAGAGCCAATGAACCGTGGGCCCGTTGTGCTAGGCACAGCACAAACCCAGAATAGAAGATGGCCCATGCCATGAAGAATTTACAGTCTAACTAGACAAGACAGACACAGATGGGGGAAGAGGTGGAACCCACCAGCAGAGTGAACTATGTGAAGGCAGAGGGACAGATCTGATGAACACAGGTATAGAACTTGAGACTATTGTATTTAATGTTATGACTAGGGCCAGTGTTTTCCGGAAATTGCTGCTATTACTGCATTTCCCCCTGAAACTACTCTTCATTTCTGGAATCACCCTTCGTATCCAGAATAGCTGAACAGAAGGTGGTTGGGGATGCAGGGTCACAAACCCCACATTTCTGCCTGGAGACCCCTGACTCCTCCCCAGGGCACGGGGCAGAGGCTGGGGGCTGGCTGCTTTTGAGACTTGCTGCCAATTTCTTCCCTCCTCATACAAGTCTGGGCTCAGAAAAAACACTGGAGCTTCCCCTTGGGAGACGGGGCACTTGGCAGTGGGACGCTGGGCACCCTCATCGTGCTGCAGCGCAGACGGTGCTCACACCTGCTCTCGGCTGCGTCCACAGCACCTCTCCCCTGCTCCTCTCCCCTGCACACAGCTGGTTCATGTCCCGTCTCCCCAGCACACAGCCGGCTCCAGGCTCTCAATGCCCAGTGTCTGGGTCCCACCTTCCCCACACAGCTGGCTCCTGTCCCCTCCCCCCCAATGCATTTTCATGTTGTAAAGGATTATATATTGCTCATGCTTGTGAATTACTCTGTTTTCGCTGCCAGCAAACACTGGCCCTACTTATGACTGTTATCTGTATCTTTGAGCCAGCCCTTGAAAGCACGAATACTTCACAGACTGTGGTGCTGAGATGGGCCAGATGATACCGGGGAGGCTGAGGGATGGGGGGGATGGGTTTCCTGTGCAATCTGGTGTCACTAAGGCTGGATCTCAAGGCTGGTTATGCAGAACTCCATCTTCTGAAGCTTTGCCCAGCACAGAAAGGGGCAGTGACTGATTTTACCTCTTTCGGGAGACTGAATATGACAGACTTTTTGGGGAGAAACAGTTGAGTTTGAGCTGACTGAGAAGGGCCTTTTTGGGCTACAAACTGACATGACCTGAGAACCCAGACGTAAGCTTTTAAAGAAGGTTTTAATATACTTTGGAATGATCGGGGATTCCCAAGAGGACTGATGGTAAAGAAACATTTTGATGCTTTTCTTGCTTTATATCTTTTCCCCATAAGGCACAATGCCACTGTCATGGATCCACAGGATCTGTGCAATGCCCTGGCTTTTAAACAGTCCTTGGGAGGTGTCCCTTGAGTGCACTAGACCCCCAACGGGTCCCACTCTTCCACAAGGACAGGCCATGTAGCTTCAGCACCTGAGACTGAGCCTCTGGCTTCAACACTCCTATTTCAACCTGTGAGCTCTGCCAGCAGGTCCAGCCGAACGACACTCTTGTTCAGAGACTGTTCCTCAGTCAATGCACAGAGCAAGTTTGTGCTGTGACACTGGGCAGACTTTTAAAACATAGCAGGGTTCATTAGTCAACTGAAATACAGCACTGAACGTCTTTAGATTAGCACAGAGAAGCAAAGATGACGATACAGTCCATACTGGCCAATGCCCTTGAGCCAGGCTGCTGTAGAAAACAGTTTGGTTTCCTTTCACTGAGCCTGTCCGTTTGTCTTCGCTCCAGTAGAGCTCCCCGCATCTGCAAACCCAGTTCTTCCTGCTCCCAAGCACATCATGAGTCCATGTGTGCTTCACTCAGCCAAGGGGAGATCCTCCCATGGACAGGTGACAATTAGTCCCTTGTCTCTGTCGGGTATTCCATTGATGTAGGTTGGTCCCAGCCTGTCCTTAATGACCCATTCATATCACCCCATGACAGCTCCGTGACAAAACACCTCATGTCTCCTGCTCTTTATAATCATGGCAATACCAACCACAGAGGGAAACTGAGGTGTGTATTGACATCACCAAAATTCCCACCTCTATCACACACACACACTGCTCACAGCCCTTGGAGAGAAAGCAAAGCACAGGAACTGGATGTTAGTCCAGTGAACACAGTGGAGGACAAGCTGCAATCCTCACACCCTGGTCAAAAAGGAGAGGCATGTGGGTCCCCACCCATAGAGAGGGGCTGGCTAGAGGCCTGATACCCGAGAGGCCATTGCTTGAGCACCACATGGAGGCAGGTCAAAGGCTTCGCTACCCTAGAACTGTGACATCGCAAAAGCACATTTTGGGGAATTAGGAAATCTAGTGACTCAGGTGTAATGGGAGGAGAATTAAACTCCCCAGTGTGTGGAGAAGGCTGGGGAATTAAACACTAAAATTCAGGAGCAACAGCCCTAATTCTTCCGAAAAGAAGGAAGTTTGGGGTGGGCTTTAGCAATTAGGTTGCACCACATTCATAGATTGGAATTATTAATTAATAAGTGATGTAAATCATGAGTATTAATGCTTGATGCTTATGGACTTCCCAAAGGCCACGTATGGGTTGGGGCAGCTATTGACATTCTTGTAATCAGAGAAAAGGAGCAGATATGGTACATAGCCATCCTAAGGAAGTGGATAAAATACCTCTCCTAGCTACCAGGTTTTCATTTTGTCGGGTCCCTGAGACAGTGTAAACTGAAGCAGGGCTCCCTTCTGATGGGCTCCTTTGCCCGTCGATCTTTCTTTCCAAGGGTGTCCGTATCTTGTAAGTATGCACAGGGCAAAACCCTCTTTACTGTACTGATCTTAGTTTAATCGTTACGTGTATTGAGCCTGGCCTATGATTTCAGTTATAACTGTCTGGATTAAATCACGTTTCTGTGTTTCACCAAATTCCATCTTCTCAATTAACTCTGAGTAGCCCTGTACAAGGGCAAGTTGTGCCCCAACCTGTAACCTTATAAGTGTAGAAACTGTCCAGGCTACACCACCGCCCTGTGACATCATCAGCCAAGCGCCCATTGGTGCCAGGGAGGTGGCCCTGGTGTGGGAGGGAGGATGCAGCAAGGACTCAGGGTCGGAGGCCGGGGTCACTGTGCATTGAGATGGGAGGCCATATGGGAGGGGGGGTAATGAGCGGGAGAGGGAGGTCAAGAGTTATAATAATAATAATATTGGGGGGCGGTGTATAATGAAGTGAAACTGAACAGAAAGAAAACTGGAGTGTAGGCTCTAAAGCAACAAGGCTTGGGTAGGGATTTGGGGTTAGAGGTCTGGGATCCCCCAGGGCTCTGGATCCCCAAACCTCTCCTCCCTCCCACTGACCCACCCAGCCCACTTCCCGGGTGCCCTTCCCCCACACTCCCCTCCCCTTCTTCCCATTACTCTCAGCCGGCACCACCTCCCGGCACCTTGGGAGCTTCTTGTGTTCCCTCCTCCTCTCTCACAACCTCCTCCCTCCCTGCTGCTTCTTAGCTCTAACCCTGCACACCCCCTCCCCATGTCCTGGCACCCCAGAATTATCTACTCCTCCCTTCTCCTCCCCTCCCATAGCTCTGTTCTCCCTTCACCCGTGGGGTCCTGAATGGCAACATTATACGCTCCTATCAAAAGAGGAGCTCACCTGACTGTCACACAAGCCAGGCATGAGTCATACACCTATTAACTCAATTTAGAATTCTACAGGTGGCATATTTTCCTCCTAAAATGAGGTAACGGCATGAAAGCTACAGTGATTAATGTAGTTATTAAGGTATCCTATAAGGATACATTAAATGCAATTTTCAAATGACTGTTGGCACCAAAAAGGCACATGTCCAAAAATTATTTTAGTGGGTGGGAGATAAGGCAAAAAAAGGGGGGCAAGGGAACTTGTCAAAACTTGTATGACAATTAAAGGTATAAAGTTATCACTACTCAGGTTTTTTAGAGCCCTCACAGCTTCTAATAACCCAGGGGACAGGACTCCTCACCACCGTCTCATAGTTCTCCTGCATGACATCCCTGTAGAGGGCTCTCTGAGTGGGGTCCAGCAGAGCCCATTCCTCTCTGGTGAAATACACAGCCACCTCCTCGAAGGTCACCGGCCCCTGAAAGAGTGAGAGTCCAACACTCAGTACCTGCTGCCCCATTCACAACCCCACCACTCATGGGGGAGAGGAGCCAATCAAAGGGAAGCTCTGGCTGGCTCACAGGCAGGAGTCCCACCTCCACCCTGCTCAGAGCAGCCAGGAAACGCCAGGGGGAGGGGACGAAGCGAGAGCCCCTTGTCTCTCCCAGCAGATCCATCACACTCCTACTAGCCACAGACGGATACAGGAGATGGAGCCCCTAGCAGGGCGCAGGGAGAGCTCGCTGGCAGAGAGCCCAACGCTGTTCTCATTGTGAAGAGCAGGACTGGACCAGACTCATTGGGGGTCAGACGACATGACGGTCCGGGGGGGCCTTGCTGAGGGTGTCCTGTCTCTCCTCTCCCCACTTCTCTTCAGCTGTCTGCCCCTGCACCTGTTCCTGCAGCCCTGCCCCGCCCCCTTGAGCTGCCCGGCCAAGCTGCTCCCAGGAGCCTCCCGTGTGCTGTGTGTGTGTGTGGGGGGGGGGGGGTTGCTGATGTCAGGGTGGCCCCACCCTCCTGCCTCTGCCCAGTCTCTGCTGAGCTGAGCGGGGGGGACAAGAGTCTGTGCTGCTGCCTCTGGGTCAGGAGTGGGAGCTGCTGGCCCCTGCTGCTGTGTGAACGAGCCTTCGGACTAGTGAGTGCCGCTGTGCTTGAAGTGACAGCGGGTGTGTCTCACCCCCGCCCCCCCACACTCACCCCACAATAGACACTTCAATTACTGTTATTACTTCTTTTTACTTCCTGTCAAAATGTGCAAAGTGCACATAGTCTCTGTAATTTTATTCTTTCACATTCGGTCAGGATGACAGTGCTGGTATTTTAGCTTTCTAACTGGTCTGTGCATTTCAAAATTTTATTTCCATCTTATGCTTAAATTCAATTCTTTGAGTAATGAGTTCTAAAATGCCTCACCTGGCCTGGCTGGAGTAATTATCATTATTACTGTTATTACCGTATTGTGCTTTGTCATTCATTATTTAAAATGGTACAGTCAAATAACAGACTCTACATTTTGCATGTACTTACCTTAGCAAGGCTCATTTAAAAAAAAAATTAGCTAAACTCAAAACTTTAGACACTGTGCAGATGAAGATCACTTATCTTCAGATTGTATTTTTAAATCTGTCTGTAAAGTAACTTACAATGTCTATGAAAATAAATACAGTTCCAAGTATGATACTAATAGCAATGATGGAGTGAAATGTTAGTGAGTCACCTACATGATAGTGACTAGTTAACACAAATGCCAAAATAACTAGAGAAATAAATTCCCTATTCGTAAAAAAGAGAAAAAAACTTTAATCCCCTATGTAAACTAAGTAAATATGTTTTCAGTGGAATGAAAAACAATTGACTAAAATAGCGGAGATAATGGCAGCAACATGGAGCATGTCTGTTAGAGAAAGTAAGCGGATTTTATTTATTTTTATTTATCTCTACTAAAGATGCGGTAAAAAGTATCAACCTTGTGTTTCTGATACCTGCATTAAAGCTCCAGAACTGATACCTCAAGGCTTGGGATAGGGAATATCTTGCTGTATTGTCTCCTGATTGTTCTAAATTTACTTTTAAATTTAATATGTGGCTGTATTAAGATTATGGGAAAAGAGGTACCAAGAGGTAACAGGGTGAACAATTAGCAGGAAGATTAATTTTAAATAAAAATTTTTTTGTAAAGGCACCTCTGTTTCCAAATGTGCCTTAACCACAGGATACAGGTTGTGTGTCAATGCTAATGAGGTATAATCAGAATCTCATTATAAAAAGGGGGTGCCCAGAGCAGGAAAATTGAGCTCCCTATGGGAAATTCCAGCAGGAACCATCCCTCTACTGATGATCAATCCATGAGAGACACCTCAGACCCTAATACTATTGAACAGGATGTGAGTAGAACTAGAGTTGTAACTTTTGCACAGGTCTTCATATAATGTCTATATGCCTTGGGTCGTCATAACCTTAACTGTAACTTCAATAAAACTTGTAAAACCAACTAGACCTTGTACCTGTGAATGTCTGTGTGGTCACTCCCCTTGGTCTCTGTGTGTTCCTAGAGACTGTGCATTTGAAGCAAGTAGCAGAGGCGACTTTCACTCTGTTAAGCTTGAAACTGTCGCCACCAGAGCCGACCCCGCGGCGGTGTAATGCCATATTACAAACTGCACTTTAAATAAAAGGCTGCACAATACACCACACACCAGGCCACCCTCACTTCTGCGCTGCTGCTGGCGGTGGCATGGCCTTCAGAGCTGGGCGCTCGGCCAGCACCCGCCGCTATCAGGCCGCCCTGCCGGTGCTGAATTTGTGCCATGGCTGAGCTCTGGCACCTCTTTCAATACAAACTAAGCCCTAGAGGGAGGCACCGGGGCCTGGACGTGACGGTGGGGAGCCCGTGAGGGCCAGGGGGGATGGGGGGCACCAAAATACAAGTTCACCCAGGGCGCCATTTTCTCTCAGGCCAGCCCTGGAGCTGGGTATGGGGGAGGGGCATATCCCCTCAGGCCGTGGTTCTCAAGCAGGGGTCCCTGGGCCTCTGGGGGGCTGCGAGCTGGTTTCAGGGGCTCCTCCAAGCAGGGCCACTGTTAGACTCGCTTGGGCCCAGGGCAGAAAGCCCAAACCTCCCTGCCTGGGGCCATGAGCCCGGCCACCAGGGGCTGAAACCAAAGCTGGAGCAATTAGCTCTGTGGGGGGGCCTGTCACATGGGGCCCAAGGCAATACCCCTGTTTGCTACCCCCTAACACCAGCCCTGGCTTTTCTGTGCAGAAAACCAGGCGTATGCAGGGCAGTGGGGGTTTTATAACATGTTGAGGGGCCTCAGAAAGAAAACAGTTGAGAACCCCTGACTAAGCCTCATTGGTGGGTGCCCCCTCTACATCTCACAGCCGCCGCTGGTTAGTCGGGTGAGGCTCCAGTCCTGGGATTCTGCTCCCTTTACCTAGCCCCACCTAGGTGTGTTCTTTGCTCTTCCACAAATCAGAGCATTTCCACCTTCTAACCTCATGGGTCTGTTCCTAGAATGGAAGCCACATATTACCGAGATCCCAGCAGGTTTGCTACACCCTGGCTTCCTCCCATTCTCCACCCTGTGAATTTCCTGCCCCGCACCAACCTCTAAACCAGACTGCCCAAGCCTCCCTCCTCCTGTGTATCTGCTGTCACTCTCCCTCCAGCAGGAACCCACCAGTAACCCCCAATAATCCCTACCTGAACAGGATCCTCTGCAGCCATTTCCCTTCCCTGTCCCATAGGAGGATGGGATGAACCGGGAGACGTGGGCGTCATTCTGCAGCCTGTCAGGGCGAGAAGGGCAGTTGTGGAGGTTTCAGAACTGGCTTTAGTTCCTTTCACATCACAATTCCCCCAGGCCCCTTCCCTGCAGACGGACATCCTAGACTCTGCCTTGCTGGGAAATGCTCGATCTCTTTATTACAGTGCAGACCTGACCCCTCCTGCCAGGGGTAAATCCACAGACGTTTTTCAGCCTCCGCACTAATAAAGTCTCTGAACAAAATGCTAGAAAGGAGCAGAACCAAAGGGGCTGGGCAGGCTCCATAGGGGACACAGGTTCCTCCTTCCCCACCGGTGCCCCAGCCATGCCCTGTGGCTGGCAGAGAACGGCCACCCCATCTCCACCCCAGAGGGAGCTGTGTCTCAGGGCTCCCCCAAACAGCACCCAGGAACCCCCATCCCCTTTGGGGAATGACTCAGGGCAACAATTTCCCACCCCAACAAGGACGAATTGCTGCTAATGAAATGGGGGGTGGGGGGAAGCCCCCCAAATATGAGGAGAATTTAAATTGACATTTGAAAATTATAGAAAAAAAATCAGGAAAAATAAGAGCCTAGAGAGTCAACAATTTTAGGAAAAACGAGGGAATCTCCTTGGGTTTGACGGTCCTGTGTGGTGAGGGGAGAGAAAAGGGGGAGAACCAGAGAGACTTGTTACCAGCACTGGGGAGGGAAGTGGCACAGGCAGGAGAAGGAGGCAGGTATCTGCCCCCGACTCACACACACTCCCCTGGACTCTCCCGCTGCCCAGAGCCCTTTCAACCCCCGCCTGCCCCACTGCCCTTCCCCCGCCTGCAGCTCCGGCTTCTCCCCGCCTGCCCCCGCCAGCCACACAACGGGGAACCCCCGGGCCCCAGGCTCTGGCCCCACCTGGAGCCCAGCGGGGCCGGGGGCAGATCCTGCTGCAGCGGAGAACAGCGGCTCCGCTCCGGCCCGGGGGGCTCCAGCGCTGCTGGCAGCACGTGGCCACCAGGGAGCAGCTGCCGCGTCACAATGTGCCAGAGCCCCGCCCCCAGGAGCTGCCCCGCCCCCGGACTGTGTCAGAGCCCCGCCCCCAGGAGCTGCCCCGCCCCCGGGCTGTGCCAGAGCCCCGCCCCCAGGAGCTGCCCCGCCCCCAGGCTGTGCCAGAGCCCCGCCCCAAGGAACTGCCCTGCCCCGGACTGTGTCAGAGCCCCGCCCCCAGGAGCTGCCCCGCCCCTGGGCTGTGCCAGAGCCCGCCCCAGGAACTGCCCCGCCCCGGCCTGTGCCAGAGCCCCGCCCCAGGAGCTGCCCTGCCCCGGTCTGTGCCAGAGCCCCGCCCCCAGGAGCTGCCCCCGGCTGTGCCAGAGCCCCACCCCAGGAGCTGCCCCCTGTCTGTGCCAGAGCCCCGCCCCAGGAGCTGCCCCCAGGCTGTGCCAGAGCCCCACCCCCCGGAGCTGCCCCACCCCCCTCTGTGCCCGAGCCCCCCCCCCAGGAGCTGCCCAAAGTCCCAACACAGGGCGTAGTTCTACTGCCTCCATGTTACCACCACCCACCCCACCCAGCAGCTCCCTTCCTGTGTCTGCAAACACACCCCGCCCCCGGGCCGGCTGCAGCGCTCGCTGGGGCTGTCTCCAGTGGCTGAAGTTGCCTCCATCTCTGCTTCACCTGGGGGCGGGGGGAGAGACAAAGAGAGGAGATGGTCCCAGGGTGTGAAAGCAGAATTAGGGGGCAGGGAAAGAAGGACTGTTTGGAAAGGTGGGTTTTTTGCGAGGGGAGGGGAGGTCAGTCCTGTATTGGACCAACTGCCGGTGGGGGGAGAGAGCGAGAGAGAGAGAAGCGACACGCAAGCTGCGCTCTTTCCCCAGCAGCAGGTGGGCCACGTCGTCTCTCTGATGGCCTGGCTTCCCGGGACGGGACCCGGCTACCACTACAGGGCAGGCAAGAGCGGCGGCCTGGGCGGGCAGGGGGAGGGGCCCGAGCGGAGGGGCGGAGCCGCGTGAGCAGGTATGCAGATCTGTGTGCGAGCAGAGCATCGTGGGAGCGGACGCAGGCTGCCAGGCAGGGCCCGACTTTGGCACCGGGAGCTCAGCGTGGAGAAGGGAGGGGCTCTGGGGGATGCGTCGGGGCAGCTGTCGGCAGTGGGGGCCGGTGTGGGCGAGGCCGGCGGTGGGGGGGGGGGGGGCGCGGCGGTCCGCCCCGTGTGTTATAAGTGTGGGGCGAGCGAGGGCGGGCGGCGGCCGGGCAGCAGGAACTCATACTTACCTGGCAGGGGAAATACCATGATCACAAAGGTGGTTTTCCCAGAATGAGGCTCATCCATTGCACTGTGGGTGTGCTGACCCCTGCGATTTCCCCAAATGCGGGAAACTCAACTGCATAATTTGTGGTAGTGGGGGACTGCGTTCGCGCTCTCCCCTGGCGATTGGTTTGAACAACAGACAATCGACAGTGGGCTGTTTAGGCTTAGTGCATTGCAAAGCAGATTCTCAGGAAAGCAATTGTTATTCTGGGCCTTGGGGAGTGCTCTTTTCCACAGGCCCTGTACTTCTAGGTATCTTTGTCACATGGTCCTCCTTGTAAGCAAAGCTCAGCTCTGAAACTTGGGTCTCTCTGCGTTCTTGGCTTTCCCTGGTCTTTTGCAGCTGATCTGCTCTCTAGTCTGTTTTTGGGGGGCTTGGACTGGTGCCTTCCTTGGCTTTAAGGGGAGCTACCTGTCTGCCTGCTCTGCTTCTTTCCCTGCTTGTAGCTTCTTGCCCGGCCCTTCTTCTCGGGCTCTTCCTCCTTTGACGGGAGG
This sequence comes from Mauremys reevesii, assembly GCF_016161935.1. Taxonomy (NCBI): domain Eukaryota; kingdom Metazoa; phylum Chordata; order Testudines; family Geoemydidae; genus Mauremys; species Mauremys reevesii. The sequence goes on along the minus strand of NW_024100762.1, from coordinate 113,149 downwards.
ACGCCCTGTCCAAAACGCCTGTCCCACCTGGACTCCTCGTCCAACAGACAGCCTCGCCCCCTGCCCTGGGGCCGCGTTGGCTTTCGCTGTCTGTTCCTGTCTCTTGGTGGCCACCCTGTCTGTGCTACGGAGACTAGGCTGTCACAACCCCATGCTGGAGGAGGGCTTTCCGTCGCTTGAGGCCCACCCACCGCCTCCCCAAATGCCCTTTAGCTACGCTGCGGGTTAGGGCGGCGTGGCCGTGTCGCCCAGCAGCGGGTTTTCCCTTTTGCACACCTCTGACGGACGGAGCTGTTTTGACTTAACTGTTCAGCATGCACCGACCCTCGGTCCTGGGCTGCACGGGGAACGTAAATCGGCGCGGCTACATCAGTCCGCGCCTTGGTCGGAAGAATTCTTCCGTCGACCTAGCTCCCGCCTTTCGGGGAGGTGGATGGCCGGCACCAACGAGGAAAACCCTCTCCAGGACCCTTCTCCGGGAACAGTGCCCTTCCGTTTGGGGAGATTATGCTGCTTTAAAAAAGAGAAAGTGTTTAACTGCCTTTCTCTGAGACAAGGTTGACTTTGTATTGCTTCCCTCGTGGCTCCTTATAGCAGTTGTGTTCTGAAATCTTTAGGGTTTGACTTCATTTATGATGAAATCTTGCTGTAACTTTATTCTAATTTTCAGTTAGTAACTAGACCTGAGCTGTTTGGTGTGTTAGTGGAGGATTGTTTAAAAACCTGGGATTCCACTTTCGGCTGCCTTTCCATTCCATTTCCTCTGAAAGCCACCGAAAGCCTCCACTTCCCACATAACTCTCTCAAACCTGCAGTCATCAGGCATACAGAAGATGCTTACAGTTTCATACGAGTCCAGTTCCTTGCTGTTTCCTGTCTAACCACTGCACACATATGGTATCCCCTCCCTACCCGGAGCTGCTTCCTGGCTTTTGCGCTCAGGACAGGAAAACAAGAATGGAGAGGTAAGCTGTGCAGGGAACTCTTCCTCAGCTCGCACTCCACCCCCCAAGGGCCTTTCGAGGTCTTCTACGGACTTCAGGTTTCATTTGATTTCCAAGGTTTATGGGCTCATTAATTAGCCATCTCTCCTAATGCAGGGATCCCACGGGTCAGACCAAAGATTGATGGCCCAAAAGAGCTAAGAAACAGAAATAAAGGTGAGCGCTAGGCGTTACATTCAGATGAGCATCCAGAATCTGAGTGTGCCCTGGCATGTTCAACGCTGCCGAAAAGAAGGAGCTCGTCAGGTCCCTCTGCTAGCACCCAAATCTGGTGGCTAGTCAGTCTGCTGGGAAATAAGGAAAAGGAAATGAATAAAGGAGTCAGGCAATAACAAGGAAATGAAGAGGTTTGTCGAACGGGTTCTGTCTGATTTACCATCTTCCCAGCTACCCGTCCAAGTTAAAGACCTCGCCCAGTATCCTGTCTGCTGACAGCGGCCAATGCCAGGTGCCCCAGAGGGAATGAACAGAACAGGGAATCATCAAGTGCTCCATCCCCTGTCGCCCATGCCCCGCTTCTGGCAAACAGGGATACCTAGCTAGGGATACCGCTGGCAAAGCGCCATAGATGGACCTATCCTCCATGAATTTATCTGGTGCTTTTTTGAACCCTGTTATAGTCTTGGCCTTCACGACATCCTCTGGCAAAGAGTTCCACAGGTTGACTGTGTGGTGCGTGAAGCAAGACTTCCTTTTGTTTGTTTTAAAGCTGCTGCCTATTAATTTGATTTGGTGACCCCTAGTTCGTGTGTTATGAGAAGGAGTAAATAACTCTTCCTTATTTACTTGCTCCATGCCGGTCATGGTTTTATAGACCTCCCTCGTATCCCCCTTTAGTCGTCTCGTTTCCAAGATGAAAAGTCCCAATCTTATGAATCTCTTCTTAGATGGAAGCTGGTCCATATCCCCTCATCATCTTTGTTGTCCGTTTCTGACTCTTTCCCATTCCCATATATCTTTTTTGAGGTTGGGGCGACCGCATCAGCACGCAGTATTCAAGATGTGGGCGTACCATGGATTGATATTGAGGCGATATGATAGTTTCTGTCTTATTACCTGTCCCTTTCTTAATTATTCCCAACGCTCCGCTGCACATTGAGTGGATTTTTTCAGAGAACTATCCACAACGACTTCCAGATCTCTTTCTCGAGTGGTAACAGCTAATTTAGACCCCATCGTTTTACAGGGATAGTTGGGATTATGTTTGCTAATGTGCATTACTTTGCACTTATGAGCACCGACGTTCATCTGCCATTCGGTTGTCCCATCACCCAGTTTTGTGAGATCTCTTTGTGGCTCTTGGCAGTCTGCCTGGGACTTAACTCTCTTGAGCAATTTTGTATCATCTGCAAATTTTGCCACCTCACTGTTTAGCCCTTTCCCCAGATCATTTATGAATAAGTTGAACAGTACTGCTCCCAGTACAGACACCTGGGGATAAGAGAGGGCAGATCCTCTTCTGACACTGGCAGACCAGGTGCTAGCTCATGCCAAGGCCCCTAGGCCTTACTGAAAAGTGACAAATGCATGGCTGGAAACTAGTCTTGCTCACCTGTTTGTTAGTGTTGTTAAAACAGGCATTAGCTTTATAAAAACGTGTTTAGAGTTTATGACAAGCTCGTGAGTTGCTGCATGCATTATTCTCACCTATAATAGCCATAGCCCATGTTGTAAGGTGATATATAAGCATTGGCACTAAACCCCACCACCAATCAGGAGAGAAGCATTACCAAGAGACAGCCCTGACTGAGACCAGAACCGCAGTGGTGCGGGCACATGACTTTTGCAGGACATGCACCAGCTTTGTAACTAACATTTGCTATCTCACTCCATAACACCACACACAGAACAATCTTTTATCTCTAAGAACCAAAATACACTGAAAAAAAATCTAACAGCATAAGCTTATGATGAAGAACTGCATCATTAACAACAATTTTAAAAGATTTAAAACTACCTCTGTTTTTCCACATCAAGAACACCAGCAGGACCATCAACCAAACCAGGACATACAGATTTTTACCTCCCAGCATGTTTGGCTGTTAGGAACCCATACCCCTTATTGGTGAGTACTTTTCAGGCGAGGGTGACGCTCTCAGGCCTCAAATGCCAGGTACAGTTACTCTGTCCTTGATCCAAGATCAACAGGAAAATACACTGGATTACTCCTGCCGCAATAAGAAAGAGACTGGGGATCCCGCAGCAACTGAAATGGCCATTTGGACAGGCAACCCCATCATGCAATCCGGGGTGGGTGTAACCATGCAAATGACATCAGCCCCAAAAGGCCTTGACAACAGATCACCAACAGATGGCAGGGTAGACTTCATACTGACCCTGTTTCAACTAGATTGTGGTAATTAGTGTTTGTCAATAGTACAGACGCCATGGTGGACTCTAGGCTCTGCTTGAGGGATCCTGGCACAGGGGCTGGGGGGAGAAAGGATTGTAGATTCTGACCTGAGCTCTGGAGAGGAGGTAATAATGGAAGGGGGCATTATTGACTCCTTTCCTTCTCAGGGTTCCCTGGGCTGGAATTCTACATTCCACAGGGCCAAATGAGAGGGTGATGCTATGTTGTTAATGAAAACCAGTGCTACAGGTGAGGTTTGAATTCACAATCTCAGCATAGCTCCTCTCAGTACTGCATGCTAACCAACTGTGCCACTGTAGCACCTGTCAATCAGTGTTTTCTGAGACCCCCTAAGCTGATAAAGCCAAGGAGTGGCCCCAAAACATTCTCAGTGGGGTTGAGAGCAGGTAGCAACAAGTGATGGTACTTGGTGGGGTGGATTCTTCTTAAGGGTTCCAGGCCCCATTTGACCCTTTTGTTCTTCCCTGTGTAATAACCGAGCTGGTTAAGACTCAATGGAGAGTCTTGCTGCAGACCAACAGGTCTGAAATCACTGATAACCAGCACTAAGTATTAGTCCTGCTTTGGGACAGTGTCTCTCATGCAAGGAACTGCCCAGTCTGCGCTCGCAGTGAGGCTCCCTCACTAACAGCTGAAATCAGGGAGAGCTGTGTGAAGTGCAGGGCCCCAGGGGTGCCTGAACAGGGGGGAACAACACCCCAGGGCTTTTAAAAATGGGAGGGCTCTGCCTTGCCACTTTGTAATGACCGTAAGGGCGAGTGAGGGGGGGAGGGGTGGAGAGCAGTGAGCGGGAGGAGGGGTCTTGGGGGAAGAGGCAGCGCAGGAGTGGGGCCTTGGGGAGAAGGGAGGGCAGGGGCGTGGCCTCGAGTGGAAGGGGTGGGGCTACTGTTTGGGCTCTGGTGGCTGCTACTTTTAGGCAGGGCCACCCTGGTGGGGCAAGTGGGGCAATTTGCCCAAGGCCCCGGGCCCCGCAGGGGCCCCACAAACTCTGGCCAAGAATCATTTCCCTGGCAGCGCTCCGGGTCTTCGGATGCACTTCTGTGGTGGGTCCTTCAGTGCTGCCGAAGACGCAGAGCAAGTGAAGGACCTGCTGCTACTGAAGACTCGGATGCCGCCCAGTGAGTACAAGCGCCACAGCGGGTGGCTCCTTTTTTTATGTCCGCTCCCCCGCTTTGCCCCAGACCCCCGAATCCTCTGGGCGGCCCTGCTTTTAGGGAGCCTGTTCCGCTCCTGGTGGGACCACAAGACATCCCAGAGCAGAGAGGGTGGCCAGCAGAGCAGTGACTGGGTGGAACGGCAAGTGGCCGGCAATGTGGCCAGACAGCGGAGGGAGAAAGGGGCTTTCCCCCCGGGAGGTGAGAGGTGAACTCTGGGTTTCATTGACCCAGGACAGCAGCTGTGGGTGAGGTGCAGTGAAGGGAGGGGCACATCCAAAGAGCTTCTGGTGTCTGGATTTAGGAGCCCGAGGCAAAAGGCCACTGCCCAGCGCACTGTGGGGCGGGTGTTTTGCTCATAGTGTTGTGTTATGAATCCTGATTGTGGTGTTTTCCCAAGTTAATACAAGGTGATTTTCCTCCTTTTTATTAAAGTTTCTTTTCTGCACTCAGTGGTTGTGAGTGGGGAAAGTATCGCCTCTTGGAGGCACCCAGTGGCCAGGGTTAGTTTCCCCAGGTTACTGGGTGGGGGCTTAAGCAGATTGTGTGTTGTATTGTTGAAGAGGAGCCCCAAGCACCCAAACAGGGAACTGTAACTTCAGCCTTCAGAGTAAGAGCCAGAGGTGCTGCCAGCTGAGCTAGCCAGGCTGCCTAAACATATTAACCCCTTTCACCGCAAGAGCAAATACCGGGTACTTCTGTGCTTCTCAGCAGCTGGGAAAAAGCCTCTTGGTGGAAATAACTCCTGCCCCACTGCCAAAAGGAGCCCCCTGAGTGGGAAGGGTCAGAGGCCCCACTCGGGGGCTGGCCCTGCTTTCCAACCACCTTGTGATGCTGGCCGCAGACCGAATGCTGGTCTGTGGGTGGCCTTCAGTGGGGGGTTGGCATGGCAGGGAGCAGGTTGGCCAGTTGTCTTTGTGGCTGTCTGCTGGCCACGCATAGGCATGGTTCTCCCCTCCTCTTGCCCTGCCCTCAGCTGCTCTGTGGCTTTTAAGCCTTCCCTTGGAGCTGTCAGCACCAGCTGCCTCTGCTGCAGGTGCCCAGAGGAGGAGAGGTGCTGGGCTCCAGCCTGGGACTCTGCCTCCCTCCTGCCTAGCCCTGACTGTGAAGCCTGGCCCTGGAACTCCTTCCTTTAAATGCCATGTGGGCAAGAGGAAAAGTGTGGCAGCTGCAGGGAACAAAGTTGAGGACTTCAGGTGAAGCAGCGAGAAACAACCATATGGTCAAACCACAGGACTCTCTAGCCAGACTGTTAAGTTCTAGGACCCCAACCTATAGCAGCCAGCCCATTGAACCAGCCAGACCAAAGACCTATCTCCAGTGGCCCTCAGTCACCCAGCATGAGGGAAAGAATTCACTCTAGTTCACCCTGAGAGAGGGTAGCCAAGCACATTGAGCTCCAGGGCTTTGCAGCAAGCTAACATATCTCCAGCAGGTCCTACTGAGATTTGAACTCAGATTCCAGAATTCAGAGTCCTGCCAATTACATCGTAGGACCTGCTGCTGTTTCATTTTCTAGACCCCTGTGACTCTCAGCTGGCTGGTTTGCACTCTGCACTTATTGCTTCCCACCAGCGGCTTCCTCTCGCAGGACTTTCTCTCCTCCTCCAGCGACTGTGGTCCTGCTCTACCAGATCCGTGGGTCCTGCCCTGAGACCCCACATCCCCCTGCTTTGTCTCCATTCCCTGCAGGCCACAAAAATGTCAGGGGAGGCCACCCCTCCCTTCACTCGGTGCTCCCGCTCATATCAGCCAGCTGCAGCCTCATCTCCTGGAACTCGGGCAGCTGTTGCTTGATCCGGTTGTACAGTCACACGCTGACTGGCTCCCCTGCCTGGATGCTCTTGTGGAAATCCCACAGGCGATGCTGCAGGACTTGGCACCATTGGTTTCTTAAATGTTGTGGTGTTTGCCCGACTGCCACAACAAAGCCGCCAACTCCTCCCTCACTGACTCCCACCAATCCCCCTGGTTGCCATAGAACCCTCTGATGCTTTCCCGTTCTGCCAACACCATCAGGCCTCCCCCTCTGCTCCTTTATCTTGCAAGCTCTGGATGTTCAGCTTCCAATATCCTCTGCCCTGGGTCAGGGAATTGAAATCCTGATCAACACCAAACAGTCTAGAGGAAGGGAGCCAGTTCCTTCATAGAACTTTCCTTTCACGCCTTAACTGGGGGCCATATACACTAATATAGCCAGAACCAGTGCTACAGAGCACATCGCCCACCAGTAATGCCCTCCCTGGTTGGAGCTCCAGCACCTTCTGTACTCGCACCATGAATGTGAAGAACAAGACTCCAACCCCATCATTCTTCACTGGCCTGGAGGACCAGAGAGATGGGCCCTTCCACCAATCACCCTCTGCCCATCAAGCTACCCTAGAGTTGTTAATGTGCATTTCCTGAACACCCACCATGTCCAAGCCCAGCTGCTCCAAGGCAATGAACATCAAGTGCCTCCTCCTGGGCCCCCAAATCCCTTCCACCTTCCAAATGGCCATTTTCACAGATGCCCCTTCCAGGGCACTGCCCTTGCTCAGCTGCACAGAGGACTTTTCATCCCCAATCCCTGCCCGGCACCCCCTCTGGCACCATTCCTGAGGGCCACCCTGCCTCACTCTCTTCCTGCCATATTGGGTCCACCAATAACTCATGTAGGAGAGACAGCTCCCATCCCTCATTGGAAAAGGTCAGGCCAACAGCACACAGTTGTTTTTTTTTCCTATTGCAGAGCCCAAGCTCAGAGACTCACCTTGGAGTGCAGGCACCCCTGTGCTCCCAGAAGACAAACCACCACTGTACAAAAAGGGATGAAAGGGCCTGCCAAAGTCTGGGATTGACCAAACAACCTTTAGATCTTCAGCCTAATACTCTCCCAAGTGAGCTACTTTGGCAGCTATGTTGCTATATTTTGGCCTGTTGCTTCTCTTTCCGGGAGTTTTTTGCAGCCGTTGCACATAAAAAGGACGTCATTGTGAGTGGCCCATGAAGACAAGACTCGCTTTTGCCTGCCTTGCTCAGCTTGACTTGCTGCCTCACCCGGTTCCTGCCCTAGTGCCCGGGTTGACCTGGTGGTGGAAGGGGACTGGGGGCCAGTGGCACGGGGAGGAAGTTGAGCTGGACCCTGAGCTAGACTAGACCCTGGCAGTGAGAGTCTGGCCACCACTTGCTGCCCCACCCTATTGTCCTGGCTTCCCCCACTGGGCGTCATGTCGGGAGGGAAGTGGGGCTTCTGCCTCCCCTCCCCGATTTTCACACCGCAGAGGAGTGCGAACAGGAAAACGAACGGCTGCTCCACATCCCCACTGGAGGAACCCGACGCCCTTAGCTGTGGGGAGTAAGAAGTGGCTGTTGGCTGACAGGGTCTGTCCCCGAGGAGCTGGAGCAGCAGCTGCCGCCTCCCCCTCGGCTCCAGGCTGTGGGAAATGCTCATTGCCTGGCTGCATGGGCAGCTGCTGCTCCATGCTCTGGAGAGCGTCTGTATTGCTCTGTCAACCCCCCGTCTTCACTGAGCCAGTCTGGTAAGGTCCCAAGTGCCCCCTCCGGCCTGGCAGCTGAGAGTCTGTGCAGACATCAGCCCCCCTGCCAGCCCTACAGACAGCAGCAGCACCAGCCCCCCAGCACCACAGGGGCACTCAATGCACTTCCTGTGGGGAAATGGCTCCCATGGAGTCGCTGACTTGGCTCCTTTCGCACTCTAGAGAGAGGAGCAGAACCAGGGCAATGGCTGATCTATAGGGCACCAGGTGAGTAGCAGACGGTTCAGGTGCTGAGAGTTTGCCTGACCCCTCAGGGACACAGTGTGAGGGGGTGTCCCAGGCATCTCTATGAAAGGAGCAGAACAGGATTTACTTGGGGTGGGAAGAGAATTGAGAGTGTCTCGGGGGGTTGTACAGAGGTATTGCCCCGGTGAGAGACTGGCTAAAACACAGGCCTCATTGTGAGCAAGATTCCAACCTGCACAGGGGAACCCTATTGGATTTTGACTCCAACACCTTAATCACTCAGCCATCAGCACAGTAATGCCCTAATGCCAGAGAATCACAATGCCCAGGTGTGAAGTCATCTGAACTACAGAATTCCCACAGCAAACCTGGCCCCCAAAGCACAGGGGGGATTGGGGGCTCATTCTCTTTGCTTAGCCATGTGCAGTCGCACAGCAGGATGCGGCTGGTGGGACAGGGATACTGAATGCTCAAGGGTCAGACCCAGGAAGGTTGAAGCTGCATAAGCTTCTTGCCCTGCAGACAGCCTGCTCAGAGAAAGGAAACTCCCGCAGAATCCGGACTGGCTGTGTATAGCGCACTTCCACCGCATTGCCCAGCGCCCCAGCGACAAGCCAGAGCTGTGGTCTGGGAGTGAGAGGCACAGGCAGAGCGCTGACTGGTAGCTCAGGGCTGGGATAGCAGGGGCTGCGGGCAGGGAGTCAGGGGCACCGGCAGAGCATTTAATTGAACCGATTTAAATCTCAGGTTTGATCATTCCTGGGACTGGACCTGGCTAGGACTCTCGGGCATCACTGAAGTGTTCTTGAAATCAGGTTCCAGCTTTGTCCGGCCCCCTCCTTTTCTGAGCTGGGCTGCAGCCCCTGACGCAGCCGCCCGCCCGCCTGCCGCGCAGAGCGGGCCCAGCAGAGGCCCCAGCAGGGACCGGGCGGCACTTCGGCAAGGGTCCCTGGTGGGGCTGGCGGCCGGGCTCTCAGCGCAGAAGAGCCCGGGCTGGCCAGGGGAGTGCACCAGGCAGGGGTAGGGGCCAGACTGGAGGGCTGGAGCCGCGTGAGCAAGTGTGCAAGCAGAGCATCGTGGGAGAGGAAGCAGGAGTAATCCAGTGTATTTTCCTGTTTAGTTTGCATCAAGGACAGAGTAACTGTACCTGACATTTGAGGCCTGAAAGCTTCACCCTCACCTGAAAAGTACTCACCATTAAGGGGTCTGGGTTCCAAACAGCAAAATGTTGTGGGAGTTAGAAATTGATGTATGTTTTGTTCTTGCATTTGCTATTCCTGGTGTGTAAAGACAGAGGCATTTTTAATTTTTTTAGAATTCTTGTTAATGCTGCAGTGTTGAAATCACTTGCCCTAAGCTTATGCCATGCAATCTCTTTCATGGTATATTTTGGCCCTGAAAGGTAAAAGGCTGCTCTGGGGGTAGTGTTATGAAGTGAGGTAGCAAATGTTTGTTGCAGAGATGGTGCGTGTGCCACAAAAGTTATTCCCCCCCCCTGACCCTGCTCTGGTTCCAGAGTCCAGGATTTGCAGAAACCCACCCACTGACCTGTGACTAACAATCTCGCCCTGCTAACTGTTCCAGCAAAACAGGCCAAAGAAAGTGTATGCGAGCGCTGTACCACAGCCCCGTTGCTCCTTTCGGTTCCTTCCCACAGAACTTTCCCTCCATACCAGTCCAGTTCCTTGCTGTTGCTTGGCTAACCACTGCATGCATGTGCTATACCGTACCCTGAGCTGAGCTTTTGTGCTCAATGCAGGCGTGTCTCTGTGGCGCAATGGGTCAGCGCGTTCGGCTGTTAACCGAAAGGATGGTGGTTCAAGCCCACCCAGGGACGATGCTAAGCCCGTGCTACTTCCTTGCTTCCCTGAGGCCTGTGGGGGAGCCTCAAAGGTCCCATTTTGCTGCCTCTTGGCCTCAGTGCTTTCAGCTGGTGGTCCAAAGAGCGGGCTGGATGCCATTCAGAAACCCATCTGCCAGCAGCCGTGCCGGAGGCTCAGGCTTAATCCTCAAAGCCGAGCACAAAAACTTTCAGCCGGGAACATTTCGCTCCCTTCCCGCCTCCGCCCAAGCGGCAAGGGAGAAGCGGAGGAGACAGGCCGGCTCAAAGACACCTCCCTCCCACTTCCCTGTACGCTGTGCAAAGCTCTTGGCCTGCCTCATGCCTCGTCAGGAAAGCGCGGCCATGCGGCCCAAGCCTGAGTCACGTCCGCGGCCTGGCCCGCCCCGGCTGACGGCCGCGCAGAGCCACGCGAGTCAATGGCAGGTCGAGTCGGGAGCCTCGGCTCTTTCCCCTGACAGCCACACACACAGCGCTGCCTAGCGCCCCCAGAGCCTCCCTCGTGTTCTCCCGCAGCAGCCGCCTGCCGGGGTGGTGGGAAAAGGGGACCAGGAAGCACTGCACCCTCATTCCAGGACAGGAGGCCCTCCCCACACCTAGGCCTGCCTCTTGCCTTCAGCCCAGGCAGCCAGAGGTGCTGGGGAACTCCCTGGCAGGCCGCTTCGCCTCAGCCACCTCTTGCCTCATGGCCTAGGCTCTTGGTGCTCTGCTGGTCACCCGCTCGCTTGAAGGCCCAGAGGGAAAAGAAACAAGCGCATGCGTAGCAGAGGATGGTTTCGATCCATCGACCTCTGGGTTATAGGCCCAGCACACTCCCGCTGCACCACTCTGCTGGCTCTTCACACCCTCCCCCTGCCACCTAGCCGCCACTATCCGGATTAGTGCCTTACACGCTCTCGTGCTGGGAGGCAGATGCGCAGGCTGCTAGGCAGCTGCCCTGGTCACAGGATTTTACAGCTTCTACAGGGTAAAAAGGATCTATTTGGGGTTTGGACCCCATTGGGAGCTGGGTAGCTGAGTGCCGGAGACGGGAGCACTTCTTAAACTGTTTTCAGTTAAGCTTTCAAGCTTGTGAGGGACGAGGTTCAGCCTTGGACCCGTGTCTGCAGCAGGCAAGCGCGTCTGGCTCAATCGCCCCCCCGCTGTATTAGCAGACTAAAACACGCAGCGAACGCACACGCCTTGCAAAGGAACGGGAGCCGGGATCTCGAACAAAAGTCAACATTTTATTAAGATAACGTTCAAAGAAAAAAAAAGTGTACAGTACAGAGTTTCAGCGTAGAATTTCTGGTGCTCAGGGAACAACGTACAGCTTACCCAAGGGGTGCAAAGTTCGGTTTAAGATCGGGTGGCATAAGGAATACATAATCTACAATAGCCCTGACTGGGGGGTAAAAGGTTAACGTACAGATACTGAGTTAGGAGGGTATGTTGTCCATATGAGGGCTACGTTCGGGTGTGGAATATAACGAGCGGTTACGATGATGAGGATGGATTGACCCGCGTTTGGTGAGTTTTAACGTTCGGTGTTTTGGAATCTTTGCCACAATCTAGTTGAAGCAGGGTCAGTATGAAGTCTGCCCTGCCATCTGTTGGTGATGTGTTGTCAAGGCCTTTTGGGGCTGATGTCATTTGCATGGTTACACCCACCCCGGATTGCATGATGGGAGTGCTTGTCCAAATGGTCATTTCAGCTGCTGCGATATCCCCAGTCTGTTATTGAGGCAGGAGTAATCCAGTGTATTTTCCTGTTGATTTTGGATCAAGGACAGAGTAACTGTACCTGGCATTTGAGGCCTGAGAGCGTCACCCTCTCCTGAAAAGTACTCACCATTTAGGGGTATGGGTTCCTAACGGCTGCTCGTGGAGGGAGGTAGAAATGGATATTTGTTGGTGTCTTGCAGGTGCTGCTGATGTCCTTTCTGCTGTCCCTGGTGTGGAAAGACAGAGGCAGAGGTGGTTTTGAATCTCTTCAAATTGTTGTTAGTGCTGCAGTTGCTCACCCTAAGCTTATGCCGTTAGGTCTCTTTCATGGTGTATTTTGGTCCTGAGAGCTAAAAGGTGTGTTGTTAGGGAGTGAGGTAGCAAACGTTAGTTGCAGAGGTGGTGCATGTGCCACAGAAGTCGTGTGCCCCCCCTGCCCCCGCTCCTGTCCAAGAGTCCAGTATTTCCATAAACCCACCCACTGACCTGTGACTAACAATCTCGCTCTGCTAACTCTTCCAGCAAAACTTTTCTACCAGGTTCTTATGCAGCGGTATATTTCTACCAACTTTAGCTTTTAAGTACCATCAAAGACAACCTGTTTAAGTATAACTAAAATTCCTGCTTCTGCATTGAAGATTTTCAGTGTATGCTATAACACATTATTTAAAAAAGAGTAATAATTAATTCTATTTTTAAACTAAAGAGAAGAAAACCATAAGATATGTGTTTAGAGATTGCTAAAGAATCCCATGGTGCAAAACACAAATATTGATTTTCAATCTCTTTTAACTTGCTATTGTTTGGAACCCATGTGTCTTGTCTAAAGATTTTTATGTTGGTTTGGGTGAGTTCTGAAATCAAGAACTGCTAAGTACCGTTCTACTGTTCTTGATTCATGTCACCAGGATTACTACACTTAATTACTCTTGCCCTAATAAGAAAGAGTTTGGAGTTCCCACAGCAGCCAAAATCACCATTTGGACAAGCACCCCCATCATGCAATGCGGGGTGGGTATGACCATGCACATCAGCAACTAAATGCCTTTGCATCACATCACCAACAGATGGCAGGGTATAGTTCATTCTGACCCTGCTTACACCCTCCCCCCCAGCCAAGAATTGGTGGTCCTGATACATCACACTCCCTGTTATACCAACTCATTGGTATTGAATGCTGAAGTTATGGCTAGCAAAAGTAGCCACCCATCTCTGCCCTGTAGCATCCAGCTTAGCCCTTGTTAACACAGAAGTCAGTGGATTGTTCTCTGTCCATAGCTGAAACTGAGCACCGGACAAGTAGTCTGGAAATTTCTCAGTGATGTCCCATTTCAAGGCCAAGAACTGCAGCTGGTGGATGGGATAGCGAGTTTCGCTATCAGACAGTCCTCAGTTGGCAAAGGCCATAGATTTACATTTACCTTCCACTTCCTGGTAGGCGAGTGCTCCCAGACCCTCCAAACTGGCATCAGCATGCAGGATAAACCGTTCGTTTGGGTCAGCAAGGACTAGGACTGGCACATGAACCAAGCAAATAATGATTTCCCATAAAGCCCTGTCACATCTCTCATCCCACCATGTCCCCAATGGAGAGGAGAGGAGCCCCTCCCCTGTCCCAGGCCAGGCACACCAGATCTGTGCGGGGAGGTGTCCATGGCCCAGCCCAGGCGTGCTGGAGCTGCTGGGGAGAGAAGATCCTTCCTCAGCCCAAGCCCACCAGAGTTGATGTTGCAGTGGGGGAGAGGTATCTCTCATCTGGTTTTTAGATGCTCTGATGAGAGGGAGCAGGAGAAAGATTTTTCTTCTCCTTGCATTTCAAACCCTTCACCCCCCCCCAACCACTTTCTGCTCTAGCCTGATCTCTCTCTCATGTCTTCAGGGCCATCATTAGCCATAAGCAGCTGCCTAGGGCACCACTAGGTCTGGGGGCACCGCTCTGCTGGGAGCCCGGACAGATGGGAAGCAGTGGAGCATGTAAGAGCAGGGCTGCTGGGTCCTAGAGAGAGCCGAATGCAGCACAGTCTGAGGGAGGGGATTGGCTGCTGGGGTCTCTGGGAAGGGGCGGGGGTAGGGGTTGGGGAAGGAGCTCACCTGTGAGTGTGACTCTTTCCCCCCGGCTGAGGTGAGGTGAGGCAGGCTCTGCAGCTCTGGAACCAGTGTCCTTTGTTGTCCCCCATAACATCCATTCTTCTCCCACCCTGCCCCATGGAGCACCCCCTCCTTTCTCCCTCCTCCCCAGGAGGATCCCTCTCTCTCTCCTCCCTCCCCTCCGTCAGGGCTGGGTTGGGTGAGGTGCTGGGGGGTAGGTGTGGGGGAGGAGGCTGGCTGGCTGCCTGCTGAGGAATGACAGTGAAAGTAACTCACTTCCTGGGCAGTGAGCCAGGATTGGAATGTCACACAGGGCTGGGCTGGGGTTAGCCAGATGTGTGAAAAATCAGGACAGGGGGTTGGGGTAGGGTGAGCAGATATCCCTATTTTATAGGACCAGGCCCAATTTTGGGGTCTTTTTCTTATATAGGCTCCTTTTACCCCCCACCCCCACCCCCTGTCCTGATTTTTCACACTTGCTGTCTGGTCACTCTGGGTGGGGGTAATTGGTGCCTATATAAGACAAAGCCCCAAATATCGGGACTGGCCCTATAAAATCAGGACATCTGGATCTGGTCACCCTAGCTGGGGAGCGCCTCCCCCCGGGCTGGCAGCTGCCAGCGATCCATCTCATCCGGGGGGGAGCTGCACAGGGCAGGATGAGCTGCTGTGGCTTCATGGGTGACCTGTCCCTGAGATCAGATGCTGGGCTAACTTCACCATGGTCCGTAAGGCTGGTGGTGGTGCCCATTGGCGTGTGATTGGACCTGAGGGTTTGCTGCTGCTGTTGCCACTCTGCACCCCAAGAGGTGGATTTTGGGGTCTACTGCAGCTGTTGGACCAGCAGGCTGGGGGGTGAGCCAAGCATGAAAGCAGTGCTGTGTTGCCATTTAGATTGTCATTTAACAACTTTGTTTGCCAAAAATTCTTGCTAACCATCCTGAATCCAATTTCAATATTTAAAGAAAAAAAATCAATATCTTAGCCAAAAACAGAAAATTAAGTTGTTGACAATTATTAGTGACAGGTTTGGTTTGAGGCAGGGAGTAGGCCAGTTTTCATCAGAGAAACAAAAAATGTCGACTGACTTTCCTATAGCCTGTTACTCCTGATAAGAGCCCTCCAACAACTGTAATATGCTCATCTCCTTACTAGCGTATAAAGCAGGGGTCGGCAACCTACGGCACACGCACCAAAGGTGGCAGGTGAGCTGATTTTTGATGGTACGCAGCGGCAGGCTGAGCGGCTCAGCCCATCACTGCTCTGGGGTCCCGGCTGCTGCCCTATTGCCAGCTGGGATACCGGCCGCCGGCCCCACTCAGCACCTGCTGCTGGCCTGGGGACCCCCAAGGAACCCCAGGCTGGCAGCGGGCTGAGCAGGCCGGCTGAACCACTCAACCTGCTGTCAGCCTGGGGTTCCATTCACTCAGCCGGCAGCGGGCTGAGTGGGCTGGTGGCGGGCTGAGCAGGGCCGGTGGGGGGTTGAGTGGCTCAGTCTGCGGCCAGTCTGGGGTGCCGGCAGCACTCAGCCTGCTGCTACTCCGGGGTTCCGGCTGCCAGCCCCTTGCCAGTCAGGAGCCCAGCCGCCGGCCCCTGTCTGCCTCCTGCCAGCCTGGGTGAGCAGAATCCCAGGCTGGTAGCGGGCTGAGGGGGGTTGGCGGCCGGGATCCTGGCTGGCAGGAGTTGGTGGTCAGAACCCCAGACCAGCAGCGGGCTGAGCGGGTCTGGGGTTTCATTTACTCAGCTGGCAGTGGCCTGAGCAGGACCGGTGGCCGGGACCTCAGATAATAACAATAGTTTATTTATATAATATAGAGATAGAGAGAGACCTTCTACAAACGTTAAAATGTATTACTGGCACGAGAAACCTTAAATTACAGTGAACTTGGCACACCACTTCTGAAAGGTTGCCGACCCCTGGTGTAGACTGACCATATGTTGTACTAAGATTCTCCTGCTTTTTTTTTTTATCCTGTGAGTCAGTATAGCCTTTGCCAGCCCAGAAGTTGGGCAGCCAATGTTTTACGTTTTCACAATGTTTTCTCCAACTTTCATAAAGTAATTACATAGTTAATATGAGTTAAAAAGGCCAGGGACACTTCCTTGTGAAGAATCTGTACAGCAGATCATGCTAGAGCTGTGAAAATGTCAATTTTTGATGGAACTTTAGAGGCAGTGATTTATCATGTATTTTATCATGTGAATGTGCTGCTATTGCTAATGTCTTTCCAAACAAAAATAAGGCACAATAGGACTTCTGTAACATTTCTGTGCTACCTTAATCTAGATGAGATGATTCTGTGCTGACTTCATTTTGTTCACTTTGTCCTTTACCTAGCAGTAAAACTAGGGTTATATTTTTCCACTATTTGGAGACCCAGCTTATTAAACTGATTTTGCAGCCAAAAAAGCCAGAAAGATTGCTTTTAATTAAAACAAATCTTTGTTTCAATACCTCTTCATATAAATTTCCAATAAAATTTTGACAAAATTGAAAAAATTATACTATTTGCATCATTCTGTCAAATCAGAATTTTTTCTATAGTGCTACTTCTTTAGTGCCAGTGCATCAGCATTACATTGTGCTTCATTAAGTTAAACTGGTTTTAATAACGTGAATGTGGCAAGTTTTCCAATACTGTATGCTTATATTTGTGTTGCTAAGAGCAGATCAGGCACAGGGGCACCAGTTTCATAATCTCACCTAGGGCACCATAAATCCTAAGGACGGCCCTGCATGCCTCAATTCTCTTTTTCCTGGCCTTGTTCCAGAGCCCTCACAGCCCAATTCTCTGCCCTAACGTTGAGCCCTCTACTGCACCCTGAACCTCTCATTCCAACCCCACCCCAAAGCCTGCACCCCCCAGAGCCAGTGCTCTCACCCCCTGCACTCCAACTCTCTGTCCCATGCAGCCTGATTTAGGGTGTACTAATAATATTAATTTGGAAAATATGATGAAAATTTAATTTATTAGCTTACATTTAATTTAATTTAATTGAGTTATAAAGTTACAGTTGCATTACTGCTATTCAAAAGATACATATGGCATTATATGCAACAAAGTTTTGGTTAATATACTCACACCCTTCCTTGATAACCTGGTGGTAAGAGACACGGGACCAGCCTTGCAGTTCAGGTTTCTCAATTCTTGAGTGAAAGATGCAGTGCTTAGAAAAAGCTAATGTTACTTTGGGTTTACTTGAATAAGTTAAACTTAAAATCAAATCCTAATAAACAAAGAATAAAAACTTAGGGAAACCGAGCTTAGCCGAATTACTCTGAAACTTAAAGTTTAAGAACAAGTACAGCCTACTGATAGTAGATAGAGAGAGTGAAGGAAGTTAGTCAGAATGATAGAGCGACGTGCTCTAGCGAGGTGGGTTACCTCTTTTATAGGGCACAAGTGCCGGAAATCCTTCCTCCTATGCCCAAATTTCTTTCCTTACCCACAAAACGTTAGGGTACGCTTACTTCATAGGCTAGTATGTTAGTGCGTGTTGATGACATGTACATATGCACATAAGTTCCCTTGTGGTGTATGTATTAATTCTGTGGGTACAACACTGAAAAACCCCTTATGCCATTCTCCATTGTCGATTGGTCTAGGTAAAGGTCTTAGACAGGCGTGGGTACTTCTCTCTTTAATTAACAAGATAAAGGTCAATTTTCCTTTCTGAGTAAAAGGTCACACTATAGAGATGCTCACTTTGCCTTAGCTTAACATACAGGATATGGCCTGTAGGTCCTCTTAAGTCATATGCCCCAGTCCCCTAGTCATTTTTATTGCCCTCTGCTGGTCTTTCTCCAGTTTGTGCACATCCCTTCTCATGTGGGTCCCAACCCCAAAAGTCCTCACGTTTCACCCCAATGGCTCCAAAATGTACATAGGGTGCTGCCATGGTCAAGTCACTCTCGAGCTCTCCAGTGGAGCCTGCTAGCAGAGAACAAGATGAAAATTAGCCAGGACGTTGCTTAGTCAATTCCCTCTGCTCCCAGCAGGTGGTATCGGAAACCTCCAAGATCACACACTTCCCTTTCTCTCATCAGCTTCAGGCCCCAGGGTTACAAATGTACAAACCAGTTGAGATTCTCCCCTGGGCTCAGGGTGTGGGGCTGCTCTGAGGGGATGGACTTGCACATTTGGGATATTAGTGCAAAGATACAATTTCAGTTTCTCATAGAGAAAACTGAGGGCATTGGGAGAAGTTTTCAACTAGCAATAATCACGCCTCGGATTAACCTCATTGGCTATGATACTGCCACTTCTTATTTAGTGAAAGGAAAACTGCAGTGACAGCCTGGTTACTGAGATGCAAAACACTTTCCTCCTGGGAGAAACAAGAAGTTAGAATTAGAAATTTACATAGTTTGTTCCAATGTTGGCACAGGTTTAATTTTGCTTCTGTGTAGGTTTGTTTCAGGCTGTGACTGTTTTGGTTTATTGGGTTGTTTTGTTTTTTTTAATTGGAATGGAGCTTTTAATTGACATTTTCTGGATTCGAATGGCTGACCTGCAACACCAGTTTTGACATAGTTCTGCATATTTTATACAGATTTGGCCAGTATTCAAGGATGTGATTCCTTTATGGGAGGTTTTAGTGGTCAGGCTTATTTATTTTATGTTATTTTCTCATCCTGCTGTAGCACACCTTTTTGATAAAATGTTGAAATTATTAATTTATGGCATTTGTTAGTTTTTATTTTTAAAAACAAAGTTTTTCTTAATGTTTGGGTTTTAAATTAAGCATTGTTTTTTGTTTCAATTTTTCATTTAGGTTTTTGTTGTTGATGGGATCTTTAAGAACTTTGGATTTAAATAATATTTTTATCTCAAGGTTCCAAAGACTCAGACAAGGTTTTCATCTCGAGGCCAAAAGACCAAAAACATCAAGACACTTGATCATGTCCTTGGATAGACCAAGAGACGACTCACACTTGATCTGAGCTCATAGTATTAAAATTTGGACAGATTTAGATTATTAAAGTAAACCCTGTTTACTATTTTATTTTAATAAAGGTTGTATTGCTCCCATAAAGGATGGAGCCTGCCCCCCAATTTTTTTTTTGTCTAGCCCATCTCAGTCCCCCACCAAACGAGAAGAGTCTGATGCCACCTGC
Source organism: Mauremys reevesii (assembly GCF_016161935.1). Taxonomy (NCBI): domain Eukaryota; kingdom Metazoa; phylum Chordata; order Testudines; family Geoemydidae; genus Mauremys; species Mauremys reevesii. Next base: position 94,141 of record NW_024100762.1, on the reverse strand, counting down.
TGGTCACTGGGTGTCACTGCTGCTCCATGGGAAACACAATCTGTGCTTTACTGTGACCGGTCCCTGGGTGTCACTGCTCCTAGAAGGCAGACACACGCTGTGCATTACGCCACCTGGCCACTGGGTGTCACTGCTGTATCAAGGGAAACACCTTCTGTGTGTTACCCTGAATGACCACGAGGTGTCACTGCTGCTCCAAGGGAAACATGCTCTGTGTGTTACCCTGATTAGCCACTGGGTGTCACTGCTGCGCCAAGGGAGACATAAGAACGGCCAGACTGGTTCAGACGCAAAGTCCATCTCGCCCAGTATCCTCCTGTCTCCTGCCAGCGGCCAGTGCCAGGGGCCCCAGAGGGAATGAACAGAGCAGGGAATCATCCAGTGATCCACCCCCTGCCGCCCATTCCCAGCTTCTGGCAAACAGAGGCTACAGGCACCATCCCTGCCCAGCCTGGCTAATAGCCACTGATGGACCTGTCCTCTGTTCATTTATCTAGTTCCTTTTTTGAACCCTGTAATAGTCTTGGCCTTCACGACATCCTCTGGCAAGGAGTTCCACAGGTTAACTATGCAACTGCCCTGAGTTTACCCTCCTCACATACCCCGGGTTGTATCTGGAAAAGAGGATGAGGCTGAGGAGAGCCATGATGTGTCTGTCACTGGCTGGTGCCTCAGTTTCCTCTAGGCAGCAGTGCTGCAGGCTCCTTTGGTCAGTTCCCATGCAGCTGTGTCGGGGGAAGGGGGAGTAGAGGCTCATGCCCCCCCCAGCCCCGCACCCCTCCCCCAGCAGCTGGGGAATCCAGGCCAAATGTAACCCTGGTAGCTGGGCCGGGATTAGCCTGGGACGGGGTAGGGCTGGGGAGGAATTGCGGGGGGGACAGATGCACCCGCTGTGAGGGGAGATCCTCCCATTCCCTGCCAACCCCCCTCACTCCTTGCAGCACGGCGCCCCCTAGCACTTCCTTCTCTGTCGTGGGGGTGTCTGCTGCCTGCTTCTCCCTTAGCATCGTCTCTCCCCTGGGGCACTGCTGTCACCCATCCTGTGGAAACAGGCAGGCCCTGGTGTGCCCCATGGTGCTGCCCTGCAATTGGGGAGGCAGCTGTTGGATGGAATATGGGGGTGGGCAAGGCTGGGGACCAGGACTCTTGGGTTCTCCCCCCAACTCTGGGAAGGGAGGGGGGTTAGTGGGTAGAGTGAGTGAGGGAGGGGCAGGGCTGGGATCCAGGGCTCCTGCTTTTTCTGCTTTTCTCCACCTCCTGCAGCTGCCTCGGTCCTTTCAGTGCGTTTCCTGCTCCAAATTCATTTGCTGACTTGTGCAACCCACCCCAGAGGTGGCTGCATCTCAGTGTTGGGTGAGGCACCCTTGGCTGCATCACCTCCTAACCGCATGTCTCTCTCCCTGCAGGTGACCCTGCAGCTCTCGGCAAACATCCGCAAGATCATGGGGCGCTTTGAGCATTGGGCAGGCAGGGGCCAGGCACCCAGCCCCCCCCCCGAGAATGGAACCCAGCCCCCCCTACTTTTTACAGGGATTAAAGAGTGGCAAAGGGGGGCAAATCAGAGGAGGGGGGTGGCCAGGGTCCGAGCAGGGGGTGGAAATTGACTGGTGGGGGGGTCAAGCAGCTGGAGGCAGAGTTAGGAGAGGGGCTGAAGGGCAGTCAGGGAGGGGGGAAGGAGCCGGAGTTCAGCCCAGGGGGAGGCGCTGCCAGAGGGTTAAACCCCAGCACAGGCAGGGGCAGAGGGGTAACAGTTACCCCGGGGGGCTGAGACTCCAGTGTTTGCAAAAACAGCCGGGGGGGGAGCAAAGGGGCTTTTCTATTTCCCCTCCCACAGGCAGCACCTCTCAGCATGGGCTTCCCAGGGCTGGGCTCTTAAAGGCACAGGCATCCCACTGCCTAGACACTGCAGCTCCTCTCTGATGTAACCTACTGAGGTGCTGCAGTAGGAGACTCAATTCAGTGAAACCGGGCATTCCCTATACGCCCCCCAGCCAGGGGGCTGTGCACCCCCTCCCCCGAATTTCCCCAACACCCCCCAGTGGTCAGGTAGTTACATGCAGCGCTGCCAATGTTGTCACTGGTTGCAAATCTGAATGGAAATTGAAACGTTAACACACAGTTTAAAAGCAGCTCCAACGTATGACAAATACTTGTACCTGAGAAAGTAAAATAGGTTTGAAAAGTCTGGACAAAGCCGGGTTCCTCACCCAGCTGTTGTGTTTGCTGACAATGTCGGTGCATTGGCTTCGGCAATGTTGGCCAACCTCAGAATTTCAAATGATGATTTGGAAGCAAGGTGTGGATGACTCTCCCCTGACAGCTAGTGATGAGCCAGGGTTGGGGGAGGCTTTGGGACCAGACTGTATTTACATGAACTCACCTCCTCTGCCAAGGTGTCCAGCAGATAGAGCTGGGCCACCTCTGCTCTAGGTGCCCAGAGGAGGAGAGAAGGTGTGTGGGGCTCCAGCCTGGGAATCTTCCTCCCTCCTGCCAAGCCCTGACTATCAGTCCCAGCCCTGACCCTCCTTTCTTCAAGCGCCATGTGGGCCCCAGGAAAAGTGTGGTAGGAAGCACCAGGGCCAAACTTGTGGGCATCAGGTGAAGCAGCAAGAATCCCAACCATCAGCATGGCAAGTTCTAGAGCCCCAACCCATTGTGGCCACCGCAGCCAGAGACCTGGCTCCAGGAGGTGTGAGTCACCCAGCAGGAGGGGGGAGACTGGCTCTTGCACAACTGGAGACAGGGAAGTTGAGCACTGGGAGCTCCAGGGCTTTACCACAAGGTCCCACTGAGATTTGGACTCAGACTGCAGGATTCAGAGTCCTGAGTGCTGCCCGTTACACCATGGGACCAGCTTGTGCTGTTTTCTCTGCACAACAGAGACCCTCACGGGGCCGGCTTGTGTAAGGGGGCTCTTGGCCCTTTACTAAAACTTAGTGTGTGTGGGGGGGGCAGGGTTGGTTGGCTAGTTCCCAGCACCAATAGAAGGGGGAAGGGCCACTGGGAAATCAGGCCCCTGAGACTGACAGTCCCCTGGGCAATGGGGAGAGGCCAAAGCTCCAAGTTAGCCGCACTGACAGGCCAGGCAGTGTAATGAGGGAGTCACCAGGCCAGGGGGTCCCATCCTCCGTGGGAGCTGGAACTGCCTGGGCCAGAGTGGGGCAGAGCTAAGGAGAGAGCAGGAGCCCGAGAAGAGCCGGGGAGCAGAGCTGCACAGGTGTAGTGCCAGAAACTGCTCCGTGTAGGACTTTGCTACCTGCAGCAGTTACTGAGACCTGAGGTTGTTCTTATTTGCTGACTTGTCCTAATTTGCTAAAACTTGACAGTGGTGGGCGATGGAAGCATAAAGGCTTCGTCCTCCAAACGACCCTGCCTGGTGCCCATCTGTATCTATTACCTCTTAATACCGGATTGTAAAAAATAGAGTGAGGTCATTTAAACATCATTTATTTTGCAGCTTCATATGTAGTTGTATTTTAGAGCTTGGCTGTAGACAATGGACTGTGTGATGTGGTCTGGGTGAAAGCTGGAGGCATGTAGGTAAGCATAGCGGTCAGTATGTTTCCGGTATAGGGTGGTGTTTATGTGACCATCGCTTATTAGCACAGTAGTGTCCAGGAAGTGGATCTCTTGTGTGGACTGGTCCAGGTTTATGTTGATGGTGGGATGGAAATTGTTGAAATCATGGTGGAATTTCTCAAGGGTTTTCTTTTCCATGGGTCCAGATGATGAAGATGTCATCAGTGTAGCGCAAGTAGAGTAAGGGCATTAGAGGATGAAAGCTGAGGAAGCGTTGTTCTAAGTCAGCCATAAAAATGTGGGCATACTGTGGGACCATGCGGGTACCCATAGCAGTGCCCCTGACTTGAAGGTATACATTGTCCCCAAATCTGGAATAGTTGTGGGTGAGGACAAAGTCACAAAGTTCAGCCACCAGGTTTGCCGTGACATTATCGGGGATACTGTTCCTGACGGCTTGTAGTCCATCTTTGTGTGGAACGTTGGTGTAGAGGCCTTCCACATCCATAGTGGCCAGGATGGTGTTTTCTGGAAGATCACCAATGGATTGTAGTTTCCTCAGGAAGTCAGTGGTGTCTCGAAGATAGCTGGGAGTGCTGGTAGTGCAGGGCCTGAGGAGGGAGTCTACACAGCCAGACAATCCTGCTGTCAGGGTGCCATTGCCTGAAATGATGGGGCATCCAGGATTTCTACGTTTATGGATCTTGGATAGCAGATAGAATACCCCTGCTGCTTTTTTGGCCTGCTGCTTCTCTGTCTGGGAGGTTTTTTCAGCCCTGGCACACAAAAAGGGTATCATTGCGAGCGCCCACGAAGGCGAGATGAATTTTTGCCTGCCATGCTCAGCTTGACTTGCTTCCTCACCCCATTCCTGCCTTAGATCCTGGGTCGCCTGGTGGCTGAAGATGGTCCATTGTCTCTAGCGGTGCCAGAGCCTGACACAGTGCCCCGGGAAGCCTTTGCTTTGCACATGCCGGCCATGCACATTTGCAAATACTTTAAAGATCCTGTCAGTAAGTTCTGGGGACAGTTGCTCACCTTCAGAGGAAGCTCCCTAAAATTGGCCTGTCTCACCCAGTGGTACATTGACCTCTGTTCAGACTGAGCCGAAAGGTGGGGGGGCCTCCCTGCTGTGGCTGCCGCTGCTGTGAGGGTGGCCACTGTTGCGGATGAAGCCATCCTGGAAGCACCTTCCACCTAGCCACCCACTGAAAATCCTGTAGGATGTAAGGTGGGAATAGAAGAACACAGGGGGGGGCAGGGGGCTTCCTAATCTCCTCCCCCTTCCGCCACTATCGGCCATCCCATACCCGGTGCTGCACCCAGTGGGGTAAAAAAAATACGGCCATATCGGAAGAGTCAGTTGGGTTCTTTATGGTTGTCCCCTCATTCTCCTCGGGCCTGACCTGCCCTCCAGCTCAGCCACCCACTGAAAATTGAAACACAAAACAGTAGAGCCGTACAAGGCTTCAAAGCCCACCAGGCCCAACCACCATTTCTAATACAGCAGAAAAGCCGCACTTCTCCTGACTAGCTGGGGACGTCCTATAGCCCCACAAGAAGTGGAAGGCCATCGTGTTCGGTCTCAGCAGCATTCGTGGAGCAGGGGGAAACACATGGCTGAGGTTAATGACAAGGTCCCCTTCCGCCACCGGCTGAGCCACTCCTCACAGGCCAGCAACCATTTCTCCCAGTTCGCGTTCCCCACCTCGTCCCCAGCCGAATGCTAGAAGGCCCAGCCATCAACCTGCCCACTCTTGTAGCCCTCCTCTTCCGCCCTGACTGATAGGGGGGAGTATTGAGCCTCCCTCCCTTAGGCCCTTCAGCATCCCTGGGGAACACCAACGCCGCCCAAGTGACTTTGGGCCAGTAGGTCAACCAATAGGGCTGCCTCCTAGGCCAGGCTGCAGCCCAGCTTCAGGACTCAGAGGAAATGGAGCTCGCATCCCTCCCTACAGGACTCCAGGCACGGCCAGGCTTCTGGATCAAACGTCCCCTCTTGTGCTCAAGTCACAACAGCTAGCGGGTGAAAGACAGGCTTTCATGGCCTTGGAGAAAGCAAGATCGAGCCTTGGAAGACCCAGCAGGGTTTGTGGCACAGGAATTGTCCTCAGATCCCACTGAGACTTCAGCTCAGATTGCAGGATTCAAAGTCCCGAGTGCTGCCCTTACACCATGGGACCAATAGGAAACCCCCAGACCTCTGCTGAGCTCTGGTGTGGATGACCCTGTGGGGGCAGCCCTGCATTTGCTCACCAAGTTGTCATGGAGCAGTTTGCTGCAGCTCCCAGAGGCCTTTCTTAAACCAGCCTGAGAGGCCAGTGGGCATGTGAGGAAGTTGCCCCTTCAGTCCCAGGCAGTACATGGCCCTTCCTAGTGAAAAGCCAAGTACTGGGGAAAAAAAGGTCAAATAACACCCTGGAGAGATGCCTTCTTCCATTTTGAGGGGAATGGTTCCTGCTTCACCTGACCAGGGACTTGAACCCTGGACCCTCAGATTAAAAGTCCAATGCTCTGCCAACTGAGCTAGCCAGGCTCACATATGAAAAAAGCAAATTTCGTGCAGATGAGAAACTCGTCATGAAAATGAGGGCAGGAAACAATACAGAAAACCTGCTACTCTCGCTCTCTTAGCAGTCCTAGCCCCAGCCTGCTCCTCCATCCGGCACCCTAAGGCCTTATTCTTTTTTCAGTTAAATATCAAATCCCTGAGAAAACACAGTTATACAAAGCAAAACGAAATCACAAACAGAAATGTCATTGGAAATACAGAAATAAAAAAGGAAAATGCAATTCCCATCACTTTATCGTGTCGGGGCCATTCCTGTATCGAGAGCACCCGCGAAGGTCCCTGTGTGCTTACGAGAAACCTGGAGGAACTCATACCACAGCCTGAACATGAAACTCAACTGCTGCCAGGTGCCGCAGTAAAACCCTTTCCCTGCTGTGACGTTGCACTCTATAGGATTTTATGAAAGTATGCTAATGAGTGTGACTATAAAGTGACTGGACTGTGCTTCATGCAAAAGGTCTCTTGTAGGGTATCATTACAAAGCTTATAATCTACTGTGTGTGTTCATCCTATTTGTATGAACCGATCATTCTTGGATCTGAAACTAGAAATATGAACTATAACTCTGAGGTCCTGTTGTAATGATGCAAAGTGTGGGCCATTAATAGTGGTTTGGACTCTTGATGGCTCCTATTAACCAGGACAATTGACTGGAGATGGCTCTGTCCTGCACCATCTGTGAGTCAGGCCAGGAAGAATGAAGGCTTGGGGGTCTCACAGGACATGTGACCATGTCCCCTCGTACAGGAATCCATCTTAAACCTGGGGCTCTTCCCCAAGAGAGAGACAAAGAATTCCTGCCTTGTACCAAAGCTGTATAAGGGGGTGGAACTGAACAAACATGGCTGCAGTCATGAGACATCCCCCAGCTACCACCTGAGCTGGAACACGGACTATACGAGGTGAAAAGATTGGGCCCAGACATAAAATAAGTCTAGTCTGCAAAAGAAGCTTATTGAAAGATCTCTGAGGGTGAGATTTGATCTGTATTGAGTTTCATACTGTATTAGGCTTGGACTTGCATGTTTTTGTTTTATTTTGCTCTGTGAAAAATACAAGGTCCATAGAGAAGGAAAAGAAAATGCCCTAGAAAAGTCTGTGTGTGTGTGTGTGTCTGTGTGTGTTAGATGGGTGGGAGGGTGTCTAGAAACCACTCTCCTCTAGTTTCTTTTCTTTGGTTTCCTGTAGAAAATCTGAAGCAGGGAGCAAAAACCACTGCCTTCTCTGAGGCTTGAACTCAGGACCTTTAGATTATGCAACTGACACGCTGCCAACTGCACTAAGGAGGCTTGGAAAACTTTTAGGCTCAGTGTATATAGGACCCTCCTACAGCAGTGACTGGGGCAGGGAAGGAGCCAGAGATCTGCTGGAAGAAGCAGGGAGCTCTGGTGACCAGAGACTTTTCATGGCAGCTTTCACAGCAGCAAAGAAATCAATTCAGGCTGCCAGTGAACAATCTACTGGAACTAATGGCAGCACAGGGGGGATGTTTCCAAGCTGTGCACCTACTTCCATATTTTAGAACTTACTCTCCTTTTCCTAGTAGGGCACTTTCCATGGGAATTAAGCAAAGCAAGTTGGGGAAACTACACAGGTAATAAAAACCAGTGCTCCAAATAAGGCTTGAATTCATAATCCCAGCAGTAGCCCCCTCTGCGCTAACCAGTTGCACCAGTGCAGGTGCTTCTCAGGCCTTGGCTACACTTGCAAATTTGCAGCGCTGCAGCAGGGTGTGAAAACACACCCTCTCCAGCGCTGCAAATTGCGGCGCTGCAAAGCGCCAGTGTGGTCAAAGCCCCAGCGCTGGGAGCGCGGCTCCCAGCGCTGTACGTTATTCCCCACAGGGAGGTGGAGTACGGACAGCGCTGGGAGAGCTCTCTCCCAGCGCTGGCGCTTTGACTACACTTAGCGCTTCAAAGCGCTGCCGCGGCAGTGCTTTGAAGTGCAAGTGTAGCCAAAGCCTTAGGCAAAGCTGGGAAGCAGGCAGTTATCAGTCTCTGTGATTCACACCTTTGCCTGGTAATTGAAAGGCTGATGCATCAAACCTAACTCAAGATGCGGCTTTTCAGCCATGAGACTCCAGGACATTTTGACAGAAAGAAAATCTCTGTTTTGGTTTAGTCCCATTTGACTCCTTCTGCTCGTCTTCTCCCCCTCCCTCCAGTCTCTTTCCTTCCCCACTGGGGCCGTACAGAGAGGAGCCCCAGTCAGTCTCTGTCACAGAGTCTGTATCCCATAAAGGGAGGGAGGGAGGGAGGGGTTGCTCCAAAACATTGATAATGGGGAGGGGAGGGGTGTCTGTGATTAGGAGGAGAAAGGATGGAGAATTAACAGTGGGGCCCAGAGAGATTCCCCCAGATTGGGGAGATCCCCTGCTGCCCCCATCAGCCAGCTGTGGGAAGAACAACTTGGGATTGCTTGGGGAAGCCACCTTTAAAAACACAAGTGTAACATGCTAGTTACATTTTAATAAGACCAAAGCCTCCTCAATCCCAGGGTCACGATCACTAGAATGATTTTGCCTTGATATTTTACCAGCCGCAGACACAAAGCGAGTCAAATTACAGTTTCCGGTCGGAGTCAGTGCACACACAAGAATCCGGAGGCTTTTAATTCCTTAGGTTCTGCTGCCATTTCATTTCTGTCCTGTTCCAAGATTTATCATTGTGCAAAGCAACGTTAGGCCCTTGGGAGTGTCCCCCTCAGTGCTGCCTGCCACCCTTGGGCAATTTAAAAGGGCCTGGGGACCCCCGCCACCATCACCAGCAGCACAAGGGGACTAAGGCAGTTTCCTGCCCACCCTCACTCCATGTGGCACACCACTCCCGGAAATGGCTGGCACGTCCCTGGTGTGGGGGAGGTCTCCGTGTGCTGCCCCGCCCTGAGTGCCAACTCTGCCAACTGTGGCAATGGGAGCTGCAAGGGTGAAGTCTGCGGGCAGCCATGCACAGAGACTCCCCTGGCCCTCCCGCTTAGGGGCTGCTGCCAGAGGAGGGTGCAGGTTGCTTTTGGGAGATGCCCAAGGTAAATGCTGCACCCCTCACCCTCTCCTGCACCCCCAACCCCAACCCAGACCCCACACCTGCACCCAAACTCCCTCCAAGAGCTTGCCCCCTGCACACCCTCCTGCAGCACAACCCCCTGACTGAGTCCAGACCCTGCACCCAAACTCTCCCAGAGCCCAGCCCCTCTCCCTCCCACACCCAAACTCCCTCCCAGAGCCTTAGGCAGGTGTGTGTGTGGGGGGGTGGGGCAGGACTTGGTCCCATTCTGGGCACCACCAAAAATTGTACAAACCTGCCGCCCCGTCCAGCCCAACCTTCTGCTGATGCACCTCAGCCCACACCCGTGCAGGGTTTGAAGCTTCCATTGCTTAAATTCCAGGACACTGAGGGATTTCAGCTCCCCTTTGCCCAGCGGGAACTTTCACCCCACTCCCAGCCAGGTTCTTGTCCATGGGATCACTGTAGGGGGCCTGGGTCCCTCGGTGTCTTTTCTCTCTCTGTGACAGGCCAGGGTGCAATAACTGGGGCATCTGAGCACCCAGGACCTTCTGTGGGGCTGCCATTCCCCTTCCCCTTCTGTGGTCTCGGCTGTCATTGACTCCAGCCTTTTTTCTATCCATCGTCAGCACCATCCCAAGCCAGCTGCACTCGCCTCAGAAAGACAGTGTCCCCTGGTGGGTGTAAATCACTAACCTCTCTCCTCTCTGAGCACTGACTGCCCCTCTGTTTCCTTGCCTCTCAGTCTGTGCAGATGGGACCTTTCCCTCCAGCGCTGGAGGATTCGCCCTTCTCATCTACCCTTGTCCCAAGCAGCACAGCGGGTGGGAATCTTAAATGTACCAAGGTGACTTAGGAGCAGAAACCACCCCCCAGACCTTCCATGCAATTGGCACTTGCCCCTTAGTGAGCAGGATTGAAACTGGTGCAGGGAGACTGGTGGGCCACATCTCCTCTGGGCATGAGCAAAGCACCAGGGTGAAAAAATGAACTTGGAGATGCTGGGGATTGAACCCAGGACCTCATACATGCAAAGCATGTGCTCTACCACTGAGCTACGTCCCCAGAGGGTTTAGGTGGGCTATGGGTTACTCTCAGAGCCCTCCTGTTTCCACTGCATCCAGTGACCTATAAGCTTCACGAGAAGCCCATTCCCCTCTCTGAGGGCCAATCCTGCTCTCCTGGAGGTTAATTGTTCATAGGGGTCACTTTGCAGCAGGGCCAGATTCGATGTGTGGGGCAGAGAGAGTTTGTGCCCTGGACTCAGGGTGCAGAGATACGCTCAGCCCTCTCCCCTGCATTGGGTGGGGGGGTGCTGCCACCCCGTGCTGCAAGGTCATGGTGGGGGACGCTGTGAGCAGCTCAACACCTCACCCTGGCGGCAGAAGTGGGGTGGGGAGCTCCAGGTGTTTCCACCTGCCTGTGAAGTCCAGCTTTCCCCAGCACATTCACTGTGGTGCAATTGGGTCACTGTTTCCATGGCTGAACAGCAAAGAATCATTCCCAGTTTCCCTTCTATCGACAGCAGGATTAGCCTGTGTCAGTGGTTAATGAGGTGGATCTTGTGGTAGATTGTTATTCATTCCCCACCTTGACAATTCACACCGTCCCTTTCCTACTCAAATCCCCAGCACCTCGGTGATCCTGGTAGCAGGGGTTGGGTCCTGAGATTTTCAGGGTCCTTTTTCCCCTCCACCTGGAGTGAACTCAGCTTTTCCCCCATCCCAGACAATCCATGAAATAACAACAGGGGCATAAAGAAAGAGGGGAGGGAACATCTCACGGCCAGGGCTGGATGTGCCCAGGGCCCCCTGCTTGTCCATTGTTTCCATGGAATTTGGCCCCCTGCTTTGCACAAGGGACAGAGAAAGATCTTGCTGTTCCTGTGTCTGTGCAAGGAAAATTGTGCTTCCCTAGGAAAGAGAGGCGGGAAATGGCCCCATGGTGGGACAATATCCTCAGGATTAAGACCTAAGGACTCAGGCTGAGAACTGATAGAACTGCACTCATCTGGGATTTAACAAATTGTCTTCCATGGAGCAGGGCCAGATCCAGCGTTTTTGCCGCCCCAAGCAGAGGGGGAAAAAAAAAGCTGCAATCAGCAGCAAGCCCTTCCCTCCAAGAGGGCCAAACTGCTGCTGAAGCCTCCCCTTTCCATTGGTCGCCCCAGGCACCTACTTGCTGCTGTGGTGCCTGAAGTCAGCCCTGCCATGGAGACAGTGGGAAGATGGGGGAATCAGGAAAATACCATGGATTCATTTACATTGAAGCGCCAGGACACAAGGATGCGAGCAGCCCTGAGTGTGCAGAAGCGAGTGGCCATAGCCCTCTGGAAACTTGCCACGCCAGACAGCTACCGGTCAGTAGCGAACCACTTTGGCGTGGGCAAATCTACCGTGGGGGTTGCTGTCATTCAAGTAGCCCACGCAATCGTGGAGCAACTGCTCTCAAAGGTAGTGACTGTCGGAAATGTCCAGGTCATCATAGATGGCTTCGCCGCGATGGGATTCCCAAACTGCGGTGGGGCTATAGATGGGACTCACATCCCTATCCTGGCACCAGCCCACCAGGCCAGCGAGTACATTAACCGAAAGAGCTACTTTTCAATGGTGCTGCAAGCTGTGGTGGACCATAGGGGACGTTTTACCAACATCAACGTCGGGTGGGCGGGCAAGGTTCATGACGCGCGTGTGTTCAGGAACTCTGGTCTGTTTAGACGCCTCCAGGCAGGCACTTTCTTCCCGGACCACAAAATAACGGTTGGGGATGTGCAGATGCCTACAGTGATCCTCGGGGACCCGGCCTACCCGCTAATGCCCTGGCTCATGAAGCCCTATACAGGCGCCTTGGACAGTGAAAAGGAACTCTTCAACTACCGGCTGAGCAAGTGCAGAATGGTGGTAGAGTGTGCTTTCGGACGTCTCAAGGGGAGATGGCGGACCTTACTGACTCGCTCGGACATCAGCGAAAAGAATATCCCCATAGTTATTGCTGCTTGCTGTGTGCTCCACAATCTCTGTGAGAGCAAGGGCGAGACCTTTTTGGCTGCTTGGGAGGTTGAGGCAAATCGCCTGGCTGCTGTTTACGATCAGCCAGACACCCGTGCTGAGAGAATATCCCAGCGGGAAGCGATATGCATCAGGGAGGCTTTGAAAGCGAGTTTCCTAGCAGAGCAGGGTAACCTGTGACTGTCCACTTGATTTTAAGAGAGCCTGATCATAAACCAAGTTTCCCCCACTTCCGAAGGACGTTTTAAAACTAAGGACATGTTTTAGTAATTAATAATAAATCTTTCGTTGACTTTGCATTTCTCTTTCTTCGTTGAAACATGGAAGCATTCTGTGCTGGTTAAGGTGTGCACTGATGGGTGGGTTTGCAGGAAGGGGCGAGGGGTGCCGTCTTTGGATAGGGGTTAACATGACGGCTGTGGGTTTGGGCGTTGGAAGGGGTGAGGGGTGTGGGGGAAGGGTGAGTATCTGCCCCTGGATGAGGTCTCTTTTTGGGGCTCAGGGCACCGGGGAGGATCGTGACTACGGTCCAAGTGCATGTGAAGGGAAGCCTGCCTTTACATTCGGGGATGGCAGGCACCAGGACCCTGCACAAGCATACACATCAAGGAAAGACCCGGGGCAGCATACACCACACAGACTGTCCCTGGTGCCTAGTGACTGCAGTCTGTGTGTGCCCTGCAGTTGACCCTGCAGCCAAGTCTGTAGCATGGCACTGTGGGCTATGTAGTGAAATTAAAATCCCCCCCCACACACACACAGAACAACAGAAAGTCTTCTGACACCAGAAACGTGACGGAAACAGTCAGTAACACCAAACCGCTTTTAATAATGTAGTACACAGTGGGGGGTTTGAACTTGGAGTTGGGACTGGTTGATGCTGTAAGGAAAGAGCTTGTACAAATTTACAGCGCGAGAGTTGTCTCGAACATTATCTGTGTGCTGCGCTGCAGGGACAGTTCTCACGGCCCCTACCGCCCCTCCGTCTTGTCACTTTGGGTGAGGGGGGGACAGGACTTCTTGGCGTTGGAGGGCGGTTGCAGATGCACTGCAGGGGGGCTCTCTCCTCCTGACTGCGGTCTTGCAGAACATCTACAAGGCGCCGGAGCGTGTCCGTTTGCTCCCTCATTAGACCAAGCAGCGTTTGAGTCGCCTGCTGGTCTTCCTGCCGCCACCTATCCTCCCGTTCCAGGTGTGTGCGATGCTGCTGACACAGGCTCTCCCTCGACTGTCTCTGCTCTGCCGCCTCCGCTCTGGAGCTGGCCATCAGTTCCTGGAACATGTCGTCCCTTGTCTTTTTCTTTCGGCGTCTAATCTGAGCCAGCCTCTGCGAGGGGGATGGCGGGGCAGTCCGGGAAGGAGCCGAAGCTGTGTGATGCGAAAAAGTAGGTGATTTCCTTGAACAAATACATGTTTGCCAACAGTAAACACAGTCTAGTCAGTTTCAGTTAAGAAGACCAAACAGGGAACCAAGTCTCAGGAGATCTCGGAACTAGTCCGAGATTTCGGAATACGCTCTCATTGGCGGCGATTGCACTGGATAGCGCACAAGCGAGGAGAGACAGCTGCATCCCTCTGCACAAAGTCCTGGTAAGCCTTACAGTACAGAGTGCTTATCAGTTAGTGCTTAGCTGTGCTCTCCTGCTGGAGGCAATGTGCAAAGCAGAAAAGATGAGCGTTATGCGGCACCTCCCGCCAGTGAACGGGAAAGACCCCTGTATGCGTTTCCTCTGTGGCCTGCAACACGTGGCTGTTAAGCGAGGGTCATTCTTATGCAAAGTAAAACTCTGTTAAGCGAGGGTCATTCTTATGCAAAGTAAAACTCTGTTAAGCGAGGGTCATTCTTATGCAAAGTAAAAGTCTACCATGCACAATAGTAACAGTACACTAATTCCACTAATTAGATGCAGCACTTCCACAACGACATCACCCTGAGGCGTGTCAGGCGCACACAGAGAGAGCGGATGCTAACAGAAGCCCTGCACAGACCAGGACCATACGCTGCCATGCTCGTAGAGGCGATGGTCCCCCTTTACCTGAGGATGGCCTGGCGCGGAAGAGTGTGCTTCAACGGAGCACCCAACAAGGCACCTCTACCACGGAACCTCCTGCTGAGGCTTTTCCAGCTGCTCTCTGAGAGCTTTTTTGAACTGTCCCCAGAGGACTATTGCTCCATTCCTATCTGTGTAAACCTGCTGTTTGTATAGTTTCATATTTAAAATTTTTTATATAGTATTTCTATTTTTATATATATCCCTGTTTCTTAAAAAAATAAATGTTTCCCTGTTTGTAGCACTTACCGCCTGATCCTTCCCCTGATTCCGAGTCCGGGTTAATGGGCGGGGACGGTTGGTAGGGGATCTCTGTGAGGGTGATGAAGAGATCCTGGCTGTCAGGGAAAGCGGGAGTGGGTTCGATGTCGCCTGCGCCGTCCTCAAAAGACCCTTCCTCATCTTCCCCATCGGCGAACAGGGAGGGGGAACTGTCCCGGTACACTATTCCGTCCTCGGAGTTCACCGTCACTGGTGGGGCAGTGGTGGCAGACCCACCTAGAATGGCATGCAGTGCCTCGTAGAAGCGGCATGTCTGGGGCTGGGCTCCGGAGCGTCCGTTTGCCGCTCTGACTTTTTGATACCCTTGTCTTAGGTCCTTCACTTTCACGCGGCACTGCATCGCATCCCGGCTGTATCCTTTGTCTTTCATGGCTTTAGAGACCTTCTCGAAGGTCTTCGCGTTCCGCTTGTTGGAGCGCAGCTCCGAGAGCACAGACTCCTCGCCCCACACAGCGATCAGATCCTGGACTTCCCGGTCAGTCCATGCTGGGGACCTCTTTCTAGTCTGGGATTGCCCGGACTCCTCTGCTGGAGAGCTCTGCATCGTTGCAGGTGCTGCGGAGCTCGCCCCGATGTGCAACCAGAACGTCAGATTCAAACCTCCCAGACAGGAAAATGAATTCAAATTTTCACGGGTCATTTCCTGTGTGGCTGGCCAGAGAATCCAAGCTCGGACTGCTGTCCAGAGCGTCAACAGAGTGGTGCACTGAGGGATAGCTCCCGGAGCTGCTAAGTTCGATTAGCATCCACACCAAGCCTAATTCGAGCTAGCAAGTGCGAATTTAGCGTTACTCCACCTGCCGGGGTGGAGTACCAAATTCGAACTAAAGAGCCCTCTAGTTCGAATTAAATGGCTTCCTGGTGTGGACGGTTGAGCAGTTAGTTCGAATTAACGCTGATAAATTCGAATTAAAGTCCTAGTGTAGACCAAGCCTTAGGCTACTTTCTATCCACTTTCTGAAACTGCTCCATTGTCCATTCCCTGAGGGGCTAGGAGCAGAAAGTGCAGGAATCCCTGTACTCAGGGTCACAACCTGAGTCCAACCCAAGCCACTGAAACAAACTCAAATCATGCTTCCTCCAGTAGAGAGACACAAAAAACCCCATGAGGAACAATCCTCCTCTGCCTTCATTTAACCCATTGCAACCCTCTCAGCAGCCGACTCTTGCAGGAAGGACACTGAGCTGATAGGAGCTCTGGCATAGAGACCAAGGGAGGAGTGTTGCTCCCCCTGAGTGTGAGCTGATCACATTCTGATTCCATGTAACGGGGCTCTGAGCTTTGCCATCTTGTGAGTTCTGAGTGCTGACCCCCCTGGACCCTTCTGCTGGGAGCATGGTGATTGCACAACAGCTGCAAGCCCTTTTCCCGTCTCCTTGTCCTCCTCGGCTTCCCCAGATCTTCCCCACAAATGGTTCTATCAGGCGCTGGAGGGATCTAAGGACCTGCAGGTTTCCCTCACCCACCTCTTAAGGCAAATAGCAATTCCCTTCTCTGACACTCCTGGGCCTGGGCTTCTTTTGAGTTTTTCCTCAGGGGACCTGATTCCCTGTGAAAATGTGTGGGGGGGGAACTGGCTTGTCTACCCCCTCTCTGGGAGCTGAGAAGCTTTTTCAGACTCTACCCCACTAGATGAGTCCAACAGCACCTCCCACTGGTGGGAGAATCCTAAATGCCACCCTCCCCGCTGGTTACTCTGACCAGATGATGGCGACAGCATGTTAAATCAACCCCAGCTCTCTGGGCTAGAGAGCAGCATCTAACCAGCCTTGTGACAGCTCCGGTTTGCTCGCTGGAGACATAATGAACCAGGAAAGAAGGCAAATGTCAGACAGGGAACCTCAGCTCCGCAAATAAATGCCCTCAGGGCTCCTTCTACACTGCGACTGGGCACTTGACTGACTTCAAATCCGGCCAGCCCAGTTGGTAGAGCATGAGACTCTTAATCCTGCCATCATGAGTTTAAGCCCCATATTGGGCAGCAGCAACAGCTCTTAGGTGTCACTGTTATGTTTATAGTCACAGCCCAAAATGAAATAAATTCTCTGTCCGCTCTACAATCTAAGGCAGATCTGGTTCCTTCCTCTCTGAGCTTCAGTAAAACATGAAGTAAGAACAAATAGAATTTTCTCCTCTTCCATTCTACCCCAGGCAAGAAGAGGGGATAATAACCATTTAATGGATTACTGCAGAGAGAAAAGTTTGGTCTTTATAAATAGGACAATGATCAATTGTTCTCCATGTCCACTGACGGTAGGACAAGAAGTAATGGGCTTAATCTGCAGCCAGGGAGTTTCTCGTTAGATGTTGGGAACAGCTTTCTAACTCTGAGTGTAGTTAAGCTCTGGAATAGGCTCCCAAGGGTGTCTGTGGAGTCTCTGTCCTCGGAGGTTTTTAAGAACAGGTTGAACAAACCTCTGTCAAGGATACTCTGCATATACTTGGTCCCATAGACAACCTGCTCTGGCTCTGGTTCCCTCCTTCTGCTCCCTGCCTGGGCCGGCTGCTGTGGACACTTGACCCCACATGGCCCTGACACATCGTCTCTGCTTGGCCCTGCCTCAGCAGACAGGGCTGGATTTCATGACCTCTCCAGGGCCCTTGCAGCCGTACAGCTCTGTAATTCGATGCCATTGCAATATAATATAAACAACAACAAACGTGGAAACACCCCAATCTAACAATTCAGTGTGAACTGACATTCCACAGCACAAAGTGACAACATGTAGGAGTGCAAAGCCTGACAATTCAGCACCATGCAAAAGAAGGCCCCAAGGGGCAAAATGACACACTGCAAAAGAGTTCAGCTCAAACCAACGCAACACAAGGCAGTGCAAAAAACCATACAACAAGAAACAATGCGTCAGAGTGCAAAGTGACACTGTGCAAAACAGCTCAGCGTGGAACAACGACACAGCACAAACCCACACAACAGAATCCTATAGAAAGGTAGAGCAGGGAGGGACCCGGAGAGTCAGGACCAAATCTCCCTTAGGCCACCCCTGATGGTGTTTGAAGAACAGGGAAACAAAGGGCACCATGAACTTATGTTTTTTTGGATGAGTCAAGAAAAGGGAGTAGCATTGTCCCCCTCGGTCAGCCCCTGTTCAATTCCAGATCAGAAAGCAAAACTCTTCTGCAAGAATATCCAAAAAATGTTGTGTTTCACTTCACTTCATAAGTACAGTTGTGTGGCAATTAAATGATGACCCTAAAGTTTCATAAAAGTGTGGGAAATACGGACGTATCTGAGAAAATGGCTTGGAATGAAGGAAGACAAAAATTGATCGGTCGAGGGAACAGGCCCTGTTTCCCTCTGGTTTGGAGCTTCTCTCACAACAACTACCGGAATAGAAAAGCTAAGCAAATGTGGTTCTATTGTTCCAAAGGAGATTGAAGTGAGGCCATTGTCTCCGGAGAGAATTCAATGGTAATGTCAGGAGTAGGATGTGAAACCACATCTCTATGCAGAGACCAGAACACCCAAGGAACTGGAAAAAAAAGAGTTTTAAAACTAGCACTTTAGACCAGTCCACCATCCTGATACTACAAAGAATGTGACTTATCAACCCTAGTTTTCATTAATAGTTGATGGACTCTTTAGGGAGGTCGAGATGGCACATCTCTTTCAACCCCTAGAGACCTTCTACAGCACAGCTGATTTTTAGACACACTCACCCAGACCTAAAGTTGCACGTTTCCTGGAGCTCCATGACTTCTGTGGTAATCTCCCTGCTCGCGTCTTAAGTGAACAAAAGATGAGTGCTGGCATTCTGAGACAGTAATGGAGAACCTCAAAATCCTGCCCTGTGGGCCAGACAGTTAAGCAACCAGCACCCACAACCCCTACCATGATAGCATCCTGTCTGGCAACAACTCACTTACCAACAGCTGGGGCGTGAAATCCCCATTTCTTTGTTGTTCTGTCACTGTAGTCCCCACTTTCCTATTGCTTGTCTGTATAATCTCTGTCTGGTTCTGTGACTGTTTCTGTCTGCTGTATAATTAAATTGTTGGGTGTAAACCAATTAAGGTGGTGAGGTATAATTGATTAGATAATCATGTTACAGTATGTTAAGATTGGTTAGTTACATTTCAGTAAAATGATTGGTTAGGGTATAGCTAAGCAGAACTCAAGTTTTACTATATAGTCTGCAGTCAATTAGGAAGTAAGGAGGGGAATGGGAATGGGAATGGGAAATTAGAATTATGTTTTGCTCAGGGCCGGCTCCAGACCCCAGCGTGCCAAGCACACGCTTGGGGCGGCATCCCGCGGGAGGGCGGCAGGCGGCTCTGGTGGACCTCCCGCAGGCATGCCTGCGGAGGGGCCGCTGGTCCCGCAGCTCAGATGGAGCATCCGCAGGCATGCCTGTGGGAGGTCCACTGGAGCCGCGGGACTGGAGACCGCCAGAGCACCCCCAGCGGCGTGCCGCCCTCCTTGGGGCGGCGGAAATCCTAGAGCCCCCCTGGTTTTGCTAAGGGGGGGAATAGGAACAGGGAAGGGGAACAGGACACAGGCAAGCCTCTGTGGTGTCAGAGCTGGGAAGGGGGACACCGAGGAAGGAAATTGGAATCATTGCTTGCTGGAAGTTTACCCCAATAAACATTGAATTGTTTGCAACTTTGAGCTTCCTGCATTGCTGCTCTCTGGTCACATGAGAAGGACCAGGAAATGGGAAGGTGATGGGATAAACCCTCTAACAAGTACGTCTTTCAGTGTGTGAAAAACCCCAGAACCAGTATAATTAAGCTGACCTAAGCCGTGGTTAGATAGTGCTAAATGAAAGAAAAGATTGTTCTGCCAATGTAGCTACTACAGGGATGCAAAACCCCTCCAATCACTGTAACAACTGTCTACTCCACAGTGCTACAGCAGTATTTTAACTGTAGCCGGCCTCACAGTGAGACAAGATCTGGCTCCATGGATGCTCAGGCACTAACAGCATACTAATGCCTCCATAGTTGGCAGGATGCAAACCTGTGTGGGGAGACCCCAATTGATTTCTAGTCTACTGCCTTAACCACTCAGCCACAACTACTTGATGTACAAGTGCTTTACTACACAATGTTTCTGTTCTCACAGAATTGTCACTTCAAATAGCTCAGACCAGCTTCCCCAGCACACTCACGGCTGTGCATTAGTGTAAGTGTGTCCTTGGCTGAACAGCAAGAGCTCCTGCCCATTTCCCTTCCAGCTGGAGCAGGATTAGAGTGTGTTTGTGGTTAACAACATTGCTATAGATTGTTGTTCATTCCCCACTCTGACAATTCAGACAGTCCCTTTCCTATTCGAATCTCCACCATATCATTCCAATAGCCGGGGGCAGGATTTCTCTGGGGCACTGAAATATTTCAGGGGATTGGTGCGTGAGCTCAGCCTTGCATTCCATCCCTGATGTTTCATGGACTAACAACAGCAGCAGAAAGAAAGAGCTGAGCCAATATCTCCCTGCCAGGGATGCAGGTGCCACGTCCCCTCTGTCTGACCATCGCCATTGCAGGAGAGAAGGTTTCAATGGAATCGAATGCCCTGGCTCAGACAAGAGACACAGGGAGGTTTTGCGGTTCATGGATCTGTGCAAAAGAAATTGTGTCTCTGTATGAAATTGAGGAGGGAAATGAAATGTTCACATGGTGGCCCAATGCCCTAACGAATGTGGGTGAAGGACTTGGGCTGAAAAATGATTTTACAGGAGTTCGTATCGACTTATTGCCCTGATTAAAATCTATGGCTAAAAGGCAGCCACTGTTGTTAGTACTTGAACCTGTGTAGGGACACCCGAGTGGATGTCAAGTCCATTGCCTTAACCAGGGGTAGTCGATTATTTTATCAAGATCCAGATTTCTTGGTCAAGGTCTAGTCAATGTCTAGACTCCAGAGAAAATAATACACTGATGATAATAAGAAGAATTTAGAAATATTTTGCAGTCACTATGGACATAACTATAATGATCGTCTCGTGTTTCACTCCTTATATCTGGCACCACCGCCTTTACCTTTAGTCTTGTAGTTTACCAAGGGTAAAACTAAACATCACTTCAGATACAAGGGAGTGTTTGTGTTCATTCCTGCTAGCTACACAGGGGTTTGATGTAGCTGCTTTCAATCCTCCGGCTCTGCCCTGATAAGTAACATTTCAGGGTGTCACTGAACTGAAGGAGGGAGATCACTTTTTGACAGGTTACGCCTTCTCTTAAAAGTGTTTGCCTGGCTGGCAGCCCTGGTTCCCAGGTCTCTCCTGAGGGAAGAAAGTTTCTGTGCAAAATACTAAAACTTTTAACAGAGAGGAGGGAAAGGCGATGGCCACATGATGGGGCCAGTATGTACCACAACATGGTTCTTTTATGTGGGATGACTCTGAACACTGACTGATCTCCACTCCCTTGGATTTGAAGAGATGTTTAGTTTTCATTTAGGAACCTATAAGGCTGAACCAATGTTATGGATGGTGACACTACAATTGAAGGGTTATTTAATGTTGTAGAAATTGTTAAAAACACTGAGCTTAAACTGGAACTGCCTGTTATTAAAGGCTGGTTTCCCCACGTCAGTTCCATAAGCTCTGCTAGAAAGGCCCTGGGTTCTCTCCTGCCTTGGTGGGAACTGGAGGGAATCATCCCCTGCTGCCCTTGGCTCCAGGCTGGTTTTTCTGGGGAGGGGACGTGGAATTGATTTGTTTGCTGTTGAGAAGGGAGCCAGGCCAGTTCTCAGGGAACGAGAACTCCCAGCATCTTCCCAGCCCAACCCAGGCTGCTGCCCTGTCCCAGCCTCTGTTCCCCTGGGGGCCCTGCGTGTTTGACTCTAGAGCAGGCCGGGAGCAGCATCTGAGGCAGAGGACAGCCTGGGCCGGGGAGATAAAAAGGAGTTTAGCAAGCAAAAAAGGTAAAATGGCAGTGAGTATTACCTTGGACTCGACGGCATTTCTCCATTGGTCTGTCTGCTTTGGGGCAGGGACAATAACACGTCCTGCTGCATTTGTTATTTCAAAGGGCGGTTTAGAATTTTCATTCTCACACACGGTGCACGAAGCAGGACTCAACCTTTGCTGTAAACTAAACAAGCTGCTCACAGATTCTGGCAGCCACAATGAGCATTTGGGTGAGAGCTCAGACCTGCCCCTGTCCCAGAGGGAGGGGGTCATCTGTGTGGGGACTGGACCACTGACCTACCCGCTCCTAACTCCCAAATGTTCAGTAACTCTATTATCAGTGCCTGTGAGTGTTATTTAAACCATAAGAAAAACCACACTGGGCCAGACCAAAGGCCCACCTAGCTCTGAACTTTGTCTTCTCACAGTAGCCAATACCAGGTGCCCCAACAACCAGTCAACAAGGGACCCCTGGGAGTTGAACCCAGGATCTCCTGTTTACAAAACAGATGCTTGAGCCAGCTAAGCCATGGTGCCTGTAAGAGACTAAAACACTCTGTCTGCCCACACCTGACTCCCTGCCATCACCACCAGGGTCTGATAAGCTTTGCTTGTGTTTGGATTCTGCAAAGCAGAGGAGCAGGTGACGTTTTCCTTGCAAGCTGTGTGTGTGTGAGTGAATCTTTGGCCAGGTCTGCACTAAAAAGTTGTTTCAGCAGAATTATATTGCTCAGGTGTATGAAAAACACACAACGCTCTCTCGGTCGGTAGCTTGTGGCTGGTGTACACACTGCAATGCCATGTCTGGCGACAAAACTGCCCTGTTTTGGTGACAAAATAAAACGACTTCAATGAGAGGCCTAGAGCTTTTTGCAGCAAACTTAAAGTAACAAATTGTCAGTGTAGATGCTGCTGTTCATTATATCACCATAACTGGCCTTCCCCAGTATCCCACAATGCCCGCCGTGAACTTGCCTGCCCTGCATTCCTGCTACAGAGCCATGGGCTCCTCCCCTTTCATCGCTCTGGGAAGTTCTGACAGCTGAGCCTGCTGCTCTGCTCCGGCAGCCAGGAGCAAATCACTGCTGTGGATGCTGCTCTCTCCCGCCCTGCGAACACAGAGCAGGGTGGTGGGAACTTTCTTACATTGCGGGGGGTCATCCGAACTGTGACACGCCCATGACACCCCTTCCCTTGAGGAGGCCCTTATCTTCTAAACAGGGACGGCTGTTTTCTAGTAAAATCACGAAAAGGGAAGGAGAAAACTCAAAAGAGGTTCCTCCTGGCGCTCACGTGCCTGAACCCGAATACTCTCTCAGTCCTCAAAGAGAGACCTGGAGAAGGAGACTTGCTGAAGCAAAGCCACAGGGGTCTCTGAGGTTTCCCTGGCCCCTCGCCCCTGTCCTGCCTGGCTGATGTCAGCATCTCTCTGTGAGGTCACCACCTCCCCACCATCTTTGACCAATAGTCTGAGGTCCTGCAAAAGGCCTTTGTGATGTCACTGCCACACCCCTCCCTTGCTGTGCTAATGTCCTGCCCCTGGGCAGGCACTTTGGAGGTTTGAGCTACTCCCTGTGGATCACCCACTCAAGGAGCGTTCGTTCTAGGAAGCAAGCCGGCTAGACAGGAAAACATCAGACGCTGCTCCCAATGCTACACTCAGTTTTTCAGAAATTAGTTGACTTTATGGCCAGAAGAGACCATTAGAGCATCTAATCTGACCCCCTGCATATCACAGGCCTCCTGTATGACACAATAGCTCCTTTTGGGACAAACACATTCCAGAAAGGCATCTAGTCTTCATTAAATGACATCAGGAGATGGAGAATCCACCACTTTCCCTAGAAGACATTTTTCTCCAGCCCTCAGAACATTTGGTGGCTCTTTGCTATTGAACGAGCTCAACCTGTTTAGCTTATCAAAAGAAGATTGAAAGGTGATTTCACTGAAGTGTTGAATGGCCTTAATGGAGACAAAAGATTGGGTATGAAAGGGCTCTTTAATCGAGCAGAGAAAGGCATAACAAGACCCAATGGCTGGAAGGTGAAAAGAGACAAATTCATATTACAACTAAGGCACAAATATTCAACAGCGAGGATAATTCACGACAGGAACAAGCTCCCAAGGAAAGTGGTGGATTCTAATTCTAATTCCTTATGAATATTCTGTGTGTTTGTGTCTGCAGGGGAGGAACATGCTCTATGCCCAGAGGACTTTATTCCTCCAGCCTGCAAGGACAGAGGGGATGTCAAGGAGTTGCTCCTTCAATCCCCCCTACAGAAAGGCCCTTCTTAGGAAAGGCAAAATCCTGGAGAGAAAGAGTAACACTGAACAAGACTCCAGAAAGACCGATTTTTATAATCACAGTGAGGAGTTTTTCACCTGAACAGGGACTTGAACCCTGGGCCCTCAGATTAAAAGTCTGATATTTTGCCAACTGAGCTAGCCAGGCTCACATATGGAAAGTACAAGTTGGTGCAGAGGTGAAGCTAGTCAAGAAAAAGCAAGACGGCCACAATAGGGGAAACCTGCTGCTCTCTCTCTCTTCCCAGCCCTGGCCTGGCTGGGTATTAGTGCTGGTTAAAAAGACGGGAAAGTATCGGCATCTACCAGCCATTCATAGCTGTACAAGACTCAGGCACAATACAGAGGTGCCCATCTGCAAGTGCCGAATGGTTGGATTGGCTAATGCAGCCTGTAGATGTCCAGGGCACTCTGGGATATAGAGCCAAGTGTCCATCACCATCATCATTTCAAAGGGATAATGATAATGGTAGCAAGGTTCACAACTGACTCAGCAGTTGCATACAAAGGTGCACGTTTGGCAGTTACGTTGGCTCAGGTTGGCCACCCCAGTCTAGATGTAGAAGTTACAACATTTAAACTTGAAAGAGGGGCCAATTTCCCCATCATTTCCCACCTTTACATCCAAACACGATGAAGGTAGCAGATAGAGCCAGAGCAGGTTGTCTATGGGACCAAGTATATGCAGAGTATCCTCGGCAGAGGTTTGTTCAACCTGTTCTTAAAAACTTCTGAGGAGAGAGACACCACAGATGCCTTTGGGAGCCTATTCCAGAGCTTAACTGCACTCAGAGTCTGACATTGGTGAAGTAGGAGGCTGAGGAGAACAACACTGGCTGTCAGAGAAAAACAGTCTTCCCTGGTGCTTTAAGCAGTGGGTTCTAGAGTTTTAACAGCCTTGGCCTGGGTTCAATTCCCCCTAAAAACCAGAAGTTTTTCAATGAAAATCTCCATTCATTTTGCATGTGAAATGGAAAGGCAAAGAGGGCTTCTTGTCATTATCAACAAGGCAAAGAATGGCTTTTTGCTCACTAAATATTTTTAAAAGGTGCTGACTCAACCTGAAGATCTCATTGCATTTATATTTACAATGGAATGATTCTCTCTAGGATAGACAGAAATTCTTCAGCTAGACTCAGATTCCACGAGAATACGAGAAGCGATTGTGTCTAACACCTGCCTTTTTTTGGACAACAGCGATGTCCAAGTTTTCCATGGACATTTCCCTTCCAGCACCTCAGGCCCCATCCAACAATACAAGAAACTGAAATGCACAGAAAGTTTCTCACCATAGGATTCACTGACCAGGCTGGGGGAAAAGTTTTGCCAGAACACTTGGTTATAATATCCCTCCCTGACCTTAAATGGAAAGCAAGGGGATAACTCTCAGAGCACATAACCACAGCTTATGAGTCTCACATTCTACACTGTCCATGTACCCTTCTCCCTCCCCCTCTATATTGACCAGCCAAGCCTGCCCCCCTCAAGCCAGGCCAAGACTCTTCTGGGTAAGGAGCTTGGAATTTACCCAGCGAGGGGCTCTACATGCACCACTTTTGAAGATGTTTGGATTCCCTCCAACTTCTCTCATACAAATGCTGAATAGTTGGTGGTGTAATGTTACAGGAGAGATTGAAATTAGGCTATTTCATCAGATAGAAGACAGTGATTGTGTCAGGAGTGGGATGTGAATGGAGCCTAGAGCAACAAATGACAGTGTTAGGGGGCTTATTCCTTCACCCTCTCACTTCCCTGGTCCTTCTCACATGAACAGAGAGCAACAATACCCGAAGTCCAAAGGCGCAAACAATTCGATGTTTATTGGGGTGAACGTCCAGCAAGCATGATTCCAGTTTCCTTCCTCAGTATCCCCCTTCCCAGCTCTGACACCACAGAGCCTTGTCTGTGTCCCTGTTTCTGTTCCCATCCCCTGTTCCCATTTCCCCCTATAGCCAAACATGATCCCAATTCCCCCATCCCCAGTCCCTGGTCCCATTCCCCCCCGCCCCCCCGCCTTCCTGATTGACTGCAGACTATATAGTAAAACCTGAGTTCTGCTTAGCTATTCCTTAACCAATCATTTTACTGAAATGTAACTAACCAATCCTAATATACTGTAACGTGATTATCTAACCAATTATATTCCACCACCTTCATTGGTTTACACGCAACAAAATGAATTATACAGCAGACAGAAACAATCACAGAACCAGACAGAGACCATGCAAATAAACATACAAAACAATACAGAAGGGAGGATTTCACAACTACATCTATACAGACATAAGGGTTTTCCAGCTGTGTCTATTGAAAAGTGAGTTCTTGCCAGACAGGATGCTACCAAACTAAGTTTCCCTTTCTCTGGAGGTGATGGAATATCAGGACAGGATTGTATTCCTAACAGCCCAATAGCACCTTATTTCAGTGTGACTAGTTGGGAATGTGAGGATGTGACCATACACTTCCCACCTTATGGCTGCCTTTGCTGCTTAGCCGAAGAACCAGGCCTCAGACTGTCACAGTAAGAGAAGGCCATTACACAGACAGACAGTGATTTTTTATTCTTTCTTTTATATCTTTATAACTAGCTAAGTGAAAAAAATACACCTAAATTCTTAAAGTACAGGCCTCTGCAGACTGGCCTGAATCTCTGTATCCTAACAGTCCTCGAGGTCAGGCAGCCTCTGGGTAAGGGGGTGGGGACTCAGATCCTTCCCCTGGCCAATTCCACCAGGGTCGTGTATAAACCAGGGAAGTTCCCCACAATAGCCAGACCAGATGCCCCCTGTACACTTGTGCTCTGTCCTCATTGCTTCTCTCTCTCCCTTCCCCCCATCTCTGCTGCTCCCCCTCTGGGCTTTCTCAGCACCTGGCCCCACAGCGCTTCCTGGCAGCAAGAGACTGCGCTATCTGCACCTGCTCCTGCGGATGTGGCCTCTCTCCTGATTCCTGAGGAAAGGAACCTTGTCAGGAAATGGCCACAGCTTCTGGGAATCCCTGTGTGGCTGTGAACAGAGTTTGGCTCCTGGCACCTTAAAAGCTGAGCACCCAGACAGGGGCTTGAACCCTGGACCCTCAGATTAAGAGCCTGATGCTCTAGCAACTGAGCTACCTGGGCTTGTTAGGAAAGAGCTTCACCATTCACCACAAGAGTGATTATCCCAGTGTGCAGGCAAGAGTGACCAGGCAGGCAAAAGAGAGGCCAAAAAAAGTCCCAGGAACCCCTCCTCTTTTTCTGCACAGCCACTGCCTGTCAGCAGGGTTCCTCCTCCTCCTCAGGGAGACTAAATCTCTGTGCCTAGACAGCCGGTCCATCCGCTGCACCTCAATCCCCCATGCCCGAGCCTCCCTGCCAAAGCCCTGCACCTGGCCCCATACAGTTAAGTCTCACGTCTCACTGGGAACTCGACTTCTTGTGCCCAGAGAGTCTTGCCCCCCCTCAGTAGATGACCTGAGAAACACAGTGTCCGGCTTTTCCAAAGAAGTGTTTAGACCCCCTCATCATGTGGCCTAAAGGATGAGGCATCTCCCTGTGGATCGGATGATTCAGGATTTGAGTCCCCTCGTGGTTGTGCTCACTTTGTGCTGAACGTCCTGCTCCCTTCAGGGCTGGAACCTCTTCTTGGCCGCTCAGGCCAATGCTCTGGCTTCAGCTAGAGCCCCGGGAAGGAGTTGGGGGTTGGGTGTCACAAAGGCTGGGGCATGAGCCCCAGGGGCTTCCAGTCTCGCCTTGGCCATTCCTGACTTGCCAAAGAAAATGGGCGGCTCCACTGCCAAAGTGAGCACCATGAGTGGGAACGGTCAGAGCCCCACCAGGGGGGCTGGCCCTGCTTTCCTACCATCTTCTGATGTTGGCCACAGAGCATCAGCAGCCGCCCTGCAGGCTGGTCTGTGGGTGGCCTTCAGTCGGGGTTTGGCATGGCAGGGAGCAGGGAGCAGGCTGGCCTGGTGTCTCTGTGGCTGTCTGGTGGCCACGCATAGGCATGGTCCTGCCCTCGTCTAGCTCGGCCTTCCATTGCTCTGTGGCTTTTAAACCTTCCCTTGGAGCTATCAGCACCAGCCGCCTCTGCTCTAGGTGCCCAGAGGAGGAGAGGTGCTGGGCTCCCACCTGGGACTCTGCCTCCCTCCTGCCTAGCCCTGACTATCAAACCTGGCCCTGGCCCTGGCCCTCCTTCCTTCAAGTGCCAGGTGGACAAGAGGCAACATGTGGCTGCAAGCAAAATGGCCAAACTTGTGGGCATCAGGTGAAGCTGTGAGAATCCCGACCCTCAGGTGTCAGTAGCCAGTTCTAGAGCCCTGACCCACCACAGCCATAATAACCCAACAGGATGGGAAAGACTGGCTCTTGAACAACTGGAAACAGGGAAGTTGAGCACTGTGAGCTCCAGGGCTTTACCACAAGCCAACACAAGGTCCCATTGAGAATTGAACTCAGGCCTGGTCCACACTAAAAAGGGGGTTCGAATTAGGGTACGCAAATTCAGCTACAGGAATAGTGTAGCTGAATTCGAAGTAGCCTAATTCGAACTACTCACCAGTCCAGACGCGGCGGGGTCGAACTCCGCGGCTCCCCTGTCGACTCCACCACCGCCGTTTGCAGTGGTGGAGTACCGGAGTCGACCGCGGCGCTTCCGGAGTTCGAACTATCGCATCTAGATCAGATGCAATTGTTTGAACTCCGTGAAGTCGAACTCACCGCGTCGACCCGCGCGGTGAGTATGGACCTGCCCTCAGATTGCAGGATTCAGAGTCCTGAGTGCTGCCCGCTACACCATGGGACCAGCTTGTGCTGCTTTTCTGCACATCGGTGACCCTCACGGGGCCGGCTTGTATAAGGGACTGTTGTCCCCTTAATGAAACTTAGTGGGGGTTTGGTTGGTAGTTCCCAGTCCCAATAGAAGGGGGAAGGGCCAATGGGAAATCAGGCACCTGAGACTGACAGTCCGCAGGGGCAATGGGGAGAGGCTACCTGCAGCAGTTACTGAGACCTGAGGTTGTTCTTATTTGCTGACTTGTCCTAATTGGCTAAAACTGGACAGTGGTTTCTCTAGCAAAGGCCAGTCCCTGGCCCTGTGGTCCAGCCATCCTCATTCACATCAGGCTTCAAGTTGAGAATCATTTCCCCTTCCTGCTCTGTGGGACGGGAGACTTTTAAACGCGCTCTCTCTGCGACTGCACATGGCTAAGCAAAGAGAACAAACCCCCAATCCCACCTGTGCTTTGGGAGCCAGGTTTGCGGTGGGAATTCTGTAGTTCAGATGACTTCACGCCTGGGCATTGGGATTCTTTACCAGTTTCTCTGGCATTGGGGCAGTTTTGTGGTCACAGCTGTGATGGCCGAGTGGTTAAGGTGTTGGAGTTGAAATCCAATAGGGTTCCCCTGCGCAGGTTTGAATCCTGCTCACAGTGAGGCCTGTGTTTTAGCCAGTCTCTCACCCAGGCAATACCTCTGTACAACCCCCTGAGACACTCTCAATTCTCTCCCCACCCCAAGGAAATTCCCATCCCCCCAACCTCCTTCCCCCCTCAGCGCCCCGCCCCTAATTGATTCCAGCCCATTTCTCCATGGCTGGGCCCCACTTTCCCATCCCCCCACTGCCCCAGTCCATCCCCAGGGCGGGGGGTTCCTCATCTCCAATCTCTGCTGCCCCCCAATCTGCCGGGTTCCCCTTTTCAGCCACTGGGGGGGTCCTCCAACCCGCCCCCACCCATCCACTCTGGGCTCTAAATCCCACATTCCCACAATGCACCTCGGTAACCCCACCCTCCTCTACCCCTAATCCCCTTAGTCCCTTTCCTGGGGTCCCCCTGGACACCCCAGCCCACAGTCCGGCCCCCACATACACCCCAGTCACTCATCACACGCTGAGCTAGTCCTTCAGGGGCCCCCACAGCCCCCCAAACTCCTCCATCCATGAGCCCCCTGGGCCTGTGGCCGGGAAGGGGGGGAAGCTCCCACTCTGATGCCCAGAACCCCCCTTATCACCCGCTAGCTCCTGGTATTCTGGCCGGTGTCCAACTTCCCCTTCGCTGTTGGTCCTCAAACCTCCTCCAAGCAACCCCCCCCCCCAGTTCCTTAAGCTGCCACACCTCCCCTGGAGCCCAACCCTGGGGGGGGGGGCACCCCACCTGAAAACCCCACAGCACCATGGGAGTGGTAGTGTCCACTGCCTCCATCTCCCACCAGCCAGGATGGGCCTCACAGCACCATGGGAGTGGTCGTGTCAGAAGAAAGCAGGAGGAGCAGGTGGGGTCTGTGCTCCTGCGGGGAGGTGCTGCCCTTGCTGTGAAAAGGCCCCGCCATTAGGGGAGATGTCATCTCCCTGCCCTGCCACGCTCTGCACCAGCCCCTGCTTGTCATGGGAGCAGGGCTGGCTCCAGGCACCAGGGTAGCAAGCAGGTGCTTGGAGCGGCCAGTTCAAAGGGGCGGCCCGTCCGGTATCGGGGCAGCACGGCTGGGTCTTTGGCGGAAATTCGGCGGCAGGTCCCTCATTCCCTGTCTTAGTCTTTGAGCTGCTGCCGAATTGCTGCCAAAGAGGAAGGGGGGGAGGACTCGCCGCCGAACTGCCGCAGAAGCAGCAGTGTGGTTGAGCTGCCGCCGAAGAGCCACAGCTTGTCCTTTCCCCCCTCCTGCTTGGGGCGGCAGAAAAGCTGGAGCTGGCCCTGCACAGGAGGAGCAGGCTCCAGTCTGCGGAGCGGCAGCAGGGAACCCTGCAGCCCAACGCCTGTCAGGCACCCCCGTTCTCCGTGCCCCTAATCACTGCTGCCCCATCACCCATCAGTTATAAAACAGGAGGCAACTTAACTTCTGCTCACTGGTCCCGGTGGGACTCTAACAGAGCGCGTCCCGGAGCCACTTAACTTCCATTCGCTGTTCCCTTTATAGACGCACAGTCAGAGCTCTCACAGGCTGGGCAGCAAGGAGCTGATGCCGTTTGTCTCACCCCAGTGGATATTGCAGCCCTTAGTATAGAGGTTTGTTCTTTAAACATGGGGTCAATCTCCTGTGGGGTTGGGCCACGCCCCTAACCCTGTGCCCCCCTCTGCACCCCTAACCCTGTGCTCCCCCCTGCACTCCCTCCGGCACCCTAACCCCTACATCCCCAACCTCTGGCTCCTCTAACCCTGCACCCCCTCCAGCACCCTTACGTGCCTCACCCCTAACCCTGTGCCCCCCTCGAACCCTAAACCTGTGACCTCTGGCACCCCTACACCCCAACCCTGCCCCCCCTCCTGCCCCCCTCACCCTGCCCCCTAACCTCTGCACCCCTAACCCCTGTGCTCCCTCTCTGGCACCCAACCCCTGAACCCCTAACCCTGCACCCCCTCTGGTGCCCCCAAGCTCTGACCCCAAGCTCTGCACCCCTAACCCTGTGGCCCGCCTCTGCACCCCTAACCCCTGCCTCCTCCCGCACCCGTAACCCCTGCACTGTGCTCCCTTTCCCCCTAACCCCTGCACCCCGTCCTGTGCCCACTTGGGGAAACTGACCTGGATGCACGGAGTAGCTGGCATTGCTGCTCGCTCCCCCCGCCGCCCCTGAACACTGCTCCTCCGCACATCGCTAGGGGGCTGTGAGAGGGGGAGCAAGGAGCGACATCAGGGCTCCCTGCATCCAGGTCACCTTCCCCACCTGGGCTGCTGCTCTCTGTCCTCCCCTTATGCAGCCCAGGTGGTGGGGAAGGTATGAAAGGCTGGTAGATGCCAATATTTTCCCATCTTTTTAACCTGCACTAATACCAGGCCAGGCCAGGGCTGGGAAGAGAGAGAGAGCAGCAGGTTTCCCCTATTGTGGCCGTCTCGCTTTTTCTTGACTAGCTTCACCTCTGCACCAATTTGCACATTTCCTATGTGAGCCTGGCTAGCTCAGTTGGCAGAACATCAGACTTTTAATCTGAGGGTCTAGGGTTCAAGTCCCTGGTCAGGTGATAAACTTCTCACTGTGGTTGGAACAGTCTGACTTTCTGGAGTTTCCTTTGGTGTTACTCTTTCTCTTCAGGATTTTGCTTTCCTAAGAAGGGCCTTTGTGTGGGGGGGATTGAAGGAGCAACTCCTTGACAGCCCCTCTGTCCTTGCAGGCCTGGAGGAATAAAGGCCTCTGGGCATAGAGCATGTTCCTTCCCTGCACACACACACACACACACAGAATATCCCTAAGGAATTAGAATCACCTGCTGCCTTCCCCTGTCCTGCTGGATCCCCAAATGAAGATGCTCTTCAGCCTAAACCCATGTCCCCTCTTTTCCCAGTGCCCCTCAGACCCAACCCTCAGTCCCTCCTATGCTCACTGCTCCTCACTCCCAACCAGAGCCTGCTCCTCTTCACCCTTCTCCTCTGTCCCAACCCACAGCCCCCTCCTATTCCCAGTGCCCCTCAGTCCCAACCCACAGCCCCCTCCTCTTCCCAGTGCCCCTCAGTCCCAACCCACAGCCCCCCCTCCTCACGCTGCTCCTCAATCCCAACCCACGGCTCCCTCCTTCCCTCCAGCAGCAGGTGCTTCAGACCCCCCTCAGGAAGATTTTCTTGCAAGGTTTCGTGTATGAGGCTGCATGTGGATTTTACAGCATGTTGGAAATAGGTTGGGTTGCTGGCCGAAATGATCACTGGTGGCTGGTGTTGGATTCCCAGTCTCCTTGTTATAGGGGCAGGAGAAACAAAGGGTTGTTATCCCTGATGTGTGAATCAAGGACTCAACCCTGGGTGTAAACTAAATGAGCTGCCCACAGATTCTGGCAGCCACAATGAGCATTTGGTGCGAGAGCTCAGACCTGTCCCTGTCCCAGAGGGTGGGGGTCATCCACGAGGGGCTTGGCCCATTGACCTATCAGCTCTTAACTCCCAAACTTTCAGTAACTCTGTTATCAGTGCCAGTGAGTGTAATTTAAACCATAAGAAAAACCACACTGGGCTAGACCAAAGGTCCATCTAGCTCTGTATTTTGTCTTCTGACAGTAGCCAATACCAGGTGCTCTAAAAGCATCTCAACAAGGCACCACTGGGAGTTGAACCCAGGATCTCCTGTTTACAAAACAGGCATTTTAACCAGCTAAGCCATGGTGCCTGCCTGTGACTAAAGTACAGTGTCTGCTCACACCTGACTCCCTGCATCTCCATCTAGGCCTGACAAGCTTTGCTTGTGTTTGGAAAAGCAGAGGAGCAGGTGACATTTTCCTTGCAAGCTGTGTCTGTGTGTGAATCTTTGGCCAGGTCTGCACTACGAAGTTATTTCAGCAGAATTATATTGCTCAGGTGTTTGAAAAACACACAACGCTCCCTCGGTCAGCAGCTCGGGGCTGGTGCACACACTGCAATGCCACGTCTGGTGAGAAAACTGCCCTGTTTTGGTGACAAAATAAAACCACTTTGATGAGAAGCCTAGAGCTTTTTCCAGCAAACTTAAAGTGGCAGAGTGTCAGTGTAGACGCTGCCGTTCATTATATCACCATAACTGGCCTCCGCCAGTATCCCACAATGCCCGCCGTGAACTCGCCTGCCCTGCATTCCTGCTACAGAGCCATGGGCCCCTCCCCTTTCATCGCTCTGGGAAGTTCTGACAGCTGAGCCTGCTGCTCTGCTCCGGCAGCCAGGAGCAAATCACTGCCGTGGATGCTGCTCTCTCCCGCCCTGCGAACACAGAGCAGGATGGTGGGAACTTCCTTACAGTGGGGGGAGGGGGGACACCGGCATCCGAACTGTGACACCCCCAGGACACCCCTTCCCTCGAGAAGCCTC
The DNA here is from genome assembly GCF_016161935.1 of Mauremys reevesii. Lineage (NCBI taxonomy): Eukaryota > Metazoa > Chordata > Testudines > Geoemydidae > Mauremys > Mauremys reevesii. The sequence goes on along the minus strand of NW_024100762.1, from coordinate 60,803 downwards.
ATACCTTCTAAACAGGGACGGCTGGTCTCTAGTAAAATCACTAAAAGGGAAGGAGAAAACTCGAAAGAGGTTCCTCCTGGCGCTCACGTGCGTGAATCCAAATACTCTCTCAGTCCTCAAAGAGAGACCTGGAGAAGGAGACTTGCTGAAGCAAAGCCACAGGGTCTCTGAGGTTTCCCTGGCCCCTCACCCCTGTCCTGCCTGGCTGATGTCAGCATCTCTCTGTGAGGTCACCACCTCCCCACCACCTTTGACCAATAGGCTGAGGTCCTGCCAAAGGCCTTTGTGATGTCACTGCCACACCCCTCCCTTGCTGGGCTAATGTCCTGCCCCTGGCCAGGCACTTTGGAGCCTTGAACTACTCCCTGTGGATCACCCCACTCAAGGAGCGTTCGTTCTAGGAAGCAAGCCGGCTAGACAGGAAAACATCAGACGCTGCTCCCAATGCTACACTCAGTTTTTCAGAAATTAGTCAACTTTATGGCCAGAAGAGACCATTAGAGCATCTAATCTGACCCCCTGCATATCACAGGCCTCCTGTATGACACAAGAGCTACTTTTGGGGCCAACACATTCCAGAAAGGCATCTAGTCTTCATTAAACGACATCAGGAGATGGAGAATCCACCACTTTCCTTGGTAGCTTGTTCCTCTGGTGAATCATCCTCGCTGTTGAATATTTGTGCCTTAGCTGTAATATGAATTTGTCTCTTTTCACCTTCCAGCCATTAGGTCTTGTTATGCCTTTCTCTGCTAGATTAAAGAGCCTTTAATAGCCAATATTTTCTCTCTATTAAGGCCCTTCAACACTTCAATGAAGTCACCCTTCAATCTTCTTTTGATAAGCTAAACGTGTTAAGCTCTTTCAATAGCTCACTACAAGGCATTTTTCTCCAGCCCTCAGAACATTTGGTGGCTCTTTGCTGACTAAGCTCCAATTTCACAACATCTTTTTCAAATGAGGACACCAAAACTGGAGGCAGTATTCTAATATCAGTCTCACTGATGCCGTGTCACCTTCTGTGACGTTTTTGACATAATCTGTAACTGTACAGATCACCGTTGCAACCACTGTTCTATATTTGCAGACAATATTGTAGAAAGGTTGTCGTGTAAGGGGTCTATGAAGAGGTTCTGATTGGCTGATTATAATGATGCTATCTCTAGATGTGTATCATTTTTGTAGTTGATGTTATGAATATTGGCTCTATGCTGCCCGTATTTCAAACTTGTGCTCTGCTTCAGGGGAACACCCCAGCCAGACAAGTTGGTGTCAGTTCTGCCTAGCCTGCTTGATGGCCCATTAAGGACCATCAGCTATACAATCAACCCATTGAGAGAAGGCAGATACCTCTGGAGGGACTTTGCTACAAACTAAAGCTCTATACAAGGGACTGAATGACCCATCCCAGCTGTGGATGTACTCCAGAGACTTGATTGGAACCTGCAGCGTTTGCGGCAGAAGCTGTTCACGATGGCCGAGAAATGGCGGGGAATTGTTGCCTTCTGTAGCTTCCACAGGAGCCCAGCACAGACAATCTGGAGAAAGTGTTGGAAGCTGTCTGGCTCTGTTCACGATGAGTGAGAAATGGCATGAAATGGTTAGATGAAAACGTAGCTAGAAAGAGGAGAGGACATTTGAAGTGGATTCAACATACCAGGAGACAGGCGGTGCACCGTGCTGCACCATATGCTGGCAGTATGGCGTCTGCCGTAGCTTTCACAGAGGGAGGAGTGAGTGACGGCACACACCCAGAAACACCTGTGAGAATATTTTTGCCCCATCATGCACTGGGAGGTTAACCCACAATTCCAATGGGTGGCAGAGACTGCGGGAACTGTGGGATAGCTACCACAGTGCAATGCTCTGCCACTCGATGCAGCCTCGGTACTGTGGACGCACTCCTCCAAATACACACGCTTTAGTGGGGACACATAACATTGAATGGATGAACTCGATTCAGGAAATTCGATTAAAATAACGTTGGGGCACTTCGGTGGTGGGTCCCGGAGCGGAAGGACCCCCCCGCCGCCGAAGACCCGCAGCGGAAGAATCTCCAGGGGCCCGGGCCCCATGAGAGTTTTCCAGGGCCCCCGGAGTTAGTGAAGGACCCCACTCCAGGAGCCCCGAAAAATTCATGGGGTCCCCTGCAAGGCCCAAGGCAAATTGCTCCACTTACCCTCCCCCCTGGGCAGCCCTGATTGGACCTGGAGCTACTGATATTTCAGGACTCCTGTGAGACCCTCAGCTGGTTGGTTTGCACTCTGCTCTCATTGCTTCCCTCTCAGGACTCTCTCTCCTCCTGCGTCTCTGCTGCTCTCCTCCCCTAGACATTGAACCCAGCCCTTGCTGCTGCCAACACCAACTGGCAGAAGGGCCTATAAGTCCCCTGCCTGAGGGGAGGCCAATGCATTTGGTGGGCCATAAGCAATATGATACTTTCTGTCTTATTCTCTATGCCTTTCTTAATGGCCCCCAAGATTCTCTTTGCTTTTTTGACCATTGTTGCACACTGAGTGGATGTTCTCAGAGAACTATCCGCAGTGACACCAAAATCCATCTCGAATGGCAACAGCTATTTTTGGCCTCATCATTTTATATGTATAGTTGGGATTATGTTTTCCAATGTGCATCACTTTGCATTTATCAACAAATCTGCCATTTTGTTGCCCTTTCACCCAGTTTTGTGAGCTCTTTTTGTAACTCTTCGCAGGCTGCTTTGGACTTAACTTTCCTGAGTAGTTTTGGATCATCTGCAAATTTTGCCACCTCGCTGTTTACCCCTTTTTCCAGATCATTTATGAATATGTTGAATAGCACTTGTCCCAGACCCCCTGGGGGACACCACTATTGACCTCTCTGCATTTTGAAACCTGACCATTTATTTCTACCTTGTAACCAGTTATTTACCCATGAGAGGACCTTCCCTCCCATCCCATGAGAGTGTAATAGAGCAGAATAGGGCTTCCTTGGGAGGGGGAGTGAATTGAGAATATATCAGGGGGTTGTGCACATTTACTGTCCTGGTGAAAAAGTGTGTCTGATACTCAGTCTTTGCTGCTCCTGCCGGCTGTGACTGCTGAGGACATTTTCCTTCTCTACTCCAGGGGCTCTCCTCTGCCAGATTCTCAGCAAGTCAGGCCCCCTGCAGACTATGGCAGAGCAGTTTGGTAATAGGCTGCAGGACTCACAACATAAGAATGTAGCTGCTGTAGCACCTTGACTGTCCATGGGCCAAATCCGGCAGCCCTGGATAACCTCCCACTGATGGTGATGGGAATTGAGCCTTTGTAACTAGCTGCTGGTACCTGAGGTCTCAGCTATGGATTAAACTGGTGGCAAACACAGCTTCAGCCAAAGCAGTGAAGGCTGTAAGTGAAAGAGCAAAGCCAGCCATCCGGGGAGCTGCTGCAGTCCCATCACCACAGTTGGAAGGGAGAAGAGGAAAAACTCCCTAAAGTGCTGGGAGCAGCCCTGAGAAAAGGAAGTTTGTCAGTGAGATCAGTAGCAATAACTATGAAATGACGGAGTGCTTTCTCCTCTGTGCCGACATGATTGAATTGTGTTACTTTACTGTGAGAATAAGCTTTAAAATATCCTGCTCTAATTTCAGGATGGGTCTGTAACCATAATCAGTCTCTGTGGGAAGTGGCCTCTAGATAGTGATCTTTGGGCAGAGCTGGCTGAAGAGCCTTCCTACTCACCAGGAGATCCTGGCTTGGCCTGCCAGTTCTTCCTTGCTGAACCTGGCTTGTCTGTCAGGCTCCTTTCTTTTATTTCTCCTAATGAAAAGAAAAGACCTCACTGCACAATCCTTGTAAGTGCTTGTTCAAGACACAGAGACCCTTCCTTGCAGCTAAGTCTTGGAAAGTGTTAAGTGGTAAATCTGGAGCTGATGGAAAGGTTACCATGACTCAGAGTTGAGATGAAGCTGCTGTGACTGAAACACAGAGCACTAATCAGTATCTGATCACAGCAGCTGGTGGGAGAAGCACATGTTAGAAGCCCTCTGTCAGCTCAGCTGTGGCTTTCTGTGCATTGAGCCAGCCTGCTCAAGGTCTGCAAGTCTTGAGGGAAATGGGGAACATTTTTACTTTGGAATTTGAAGGTTTAGTCTTGGACTATCAAGTAGAATGGTTGCAAATGTCTTCTTGGGGAAGGCACCATGGCTTAGTAGGCTAAAGCACCTGTCTAGTAAACAGGAGATCCCAGGTTCAACTCCCAGTGGTGTCTTGTTCTATAGCTTTTGTCTCCTCTGCTCACATTTTCCTGTGCCTTCCTAGGAAACAGAAGAGACCTCCCTTGACAATCCAAGTAATTGCTTGTGAAGGAAAAGGCTTCTTTCCAGCAGAGCGTTGGAGAGAATCAAATCCTTAGTCTGGTGTTGATGAAAAGGCTATTGGCATTGGCAAGGAGGTTGCTCCGGCTGCAATTTGCTGTGACAGGAGAGCCTGTGTTGTGCGCCCATGCGATTTGCTGGGCATATCTATGCACAGAGCCCCTTCTAGAGGATTCTCTGCAGGGCTTGCAGGAAATGGAGAATTACTGTCGTTTCACCTTTCATGTTAGTGTTGATGAAAAATGGAGCAATTAGGGGAGAAGTCCCAGAGCGTGGCACCATGGCAGAGCTTGCCAAGAGAGCTGCTGAATAAAGAGCAGATTCAGGATCCAGCATCCAGTGCTGCCTTGCTGAATGTGCCTCCTCTTGTCACGTTTTGGTCAATCTTTTTTGTTAACAGAGAAGCCCGACTCTGGCTAGCTATACAAATGCTTGCAAAAGAAACGGGTCTCTTTGCTGACAACTGTCAAAAGGAGGCTTTGGATAAACATGGAAACAAGGTCAAGGTCACTGAAACTCATCTTGCATGTGCAGCTGTTGAAGCTACAAAGCAGAGCACTAAGCACAGTATTACCACGGCTGGTCACAGCAGGGTCTCTGTGTGGTGGGGTCCATGGGGTACAATCCCAAACTGTGGAACTGCTCTGTCCTCTTATCTCTCCAGCCTGGGCTGTGTCTTACAATGCTGCACTAGTGACAAGCAGCAAAACCCCCTCCATGTGCTGTGATCACTCAGCCAACAACATGCAGCAATGCACCCAACTAAGTTGCATGAATGCTCTATAAACCACTCCTCAATTATACATAGAGAGACACCAGCATATCTCCCCAGCCCTCAGCCTTGCACCTCAGAAATGTACCGTCTTACACTGCTCAAAATCTCTTGAAAAGTGCAAGCTCATTAATTAATTCACCACTTCCTCAAAAAGAAAGTGAATATGCACCAGCCTTTTTAATCTGAGCAGCTTTCCCAAGCACTTTGGACAATTTCACAAGTAAGTATAAAACATTAAAATAAGTTTATTAACTACAGAAAGAGAGATTGTAAGTGATTATAAGTGTTAGGCAGAGCGGTCAAAGTTAGTTACATAAATTAAAATAGAATCTCAGTGTGACATTCTAGACCTTTGGGGGAGCGGCTGTAACCCCCATATTCCTCATTTTCATATAACCGTTATCTTACATATAAAGCACGACTTGTAAGGTATCAGGGGAAAGGATATGATCTGCTGAAAGTCATTTCTCTACCCATCTATGTATACCATTCATGTGTATGAAGTTATGAGAATTGTGCAGTGTGGTTGTCACTATGCTGTAAGTTGGAGGAATCAGCCATCACCTGCACGAGGCCACACACGGGGAATTGCTCAACCTTGCTTGGAGAGAGGCAGTGATGCTCACCTGACTCTGAAGAGGGCCACAAAGCCAATGGGGAAGGAAGGACATGATAAAAGGAGAGTCATTTGCCATGCTTTATCTCTCTCTTCCACCTCCACCTACAGCCACCACCACACCAAGTGACTGAAGAGCTGATCAAAGGGGAGACCCCGGCTGAAAAGCAACCAGCCAGCCTGTGGTGAGAAGCATCTAAGTTTGTAAGGGCATTGAAAGGGTTAAGATCAGCTTAGAATGTGTTTTGCTTTTATTTCATGAAAACAGCGAGGAGTCTGGTGACACCTTAAGGACTAACAAATTTATTTGGGCATAAGTGTCTGTGGGTCAAAAACCCACTTCTTCAGATGCAAGGGGTGAAAATTGCAGATACAGGCATAAATATTTATCGGAACATGAAGTGAAGGGAGTTATCTTACAAGGGGAGAACCAGTGCTGAAGGCTAATTCAGTCAGGGTGGATGCGGTCCACCCCCAATAATTGATGGGGAGGTGTCAATACCAAGAGAGGGGAAATTGCTTTTGTGGTGAGTAAGCCACTCCCAGTCCCTATTCAAGCTCAAATTAATGGTGTTAAGTTTGTAAATAAATTGTAACTCTGCAAATTCTCTTTGAAGTCTGTTTTTGAAGTTTTTTGAATGGCTACTTTTAAATGTTAATGAATGTGAATGTGTAAATGGATTGCTGTTTGTGCAAGTCCCATATGGTCTAGTGGCCAGGATTCCTGGTGTTTTCATGCAGGCAGCCTGGATTCAATTCCCCGTGTGGGAACAGTCCAGAGCTTTTGCTCAGAGGGGAGGCAGGAAATGAAAGGAATGGGAAGGGATCTGGCCAGCAGGGGAGTTGGACAGTGTTGGGAGGGGATCCCAGAAGTGGGAGTGGGGGGCAGAGCTCTGAGGGGAGATCAGGGAAGGATCCCGGCAGTGTGGGAAGTGGGCAGCATGGAGAGTCCAGGCCTGGCATGGGGAGTGGGAAGAGTGACTCTTGGAAATGACCTTTCAGTGAGAACAGAACCATAGTGTAGAAAGGCCCCTGTGTTAAGTGGTTGTGGCTGAAGGCTTAGGGAGCTGGGCTAGAAAACCATGGGTGTCTTCCTGTGGAGGCTTGATTCTTGCCAGCAAGGCAAGGCTGGTGTGTGGTATCTTCATGGTTGTACTTTCAGTGTCAGATCACCCACAGTGCACCAAGTCTAGACGTATTCAGAGGCTAAGGACAAGTCAACATTTCAAACATTGAGTCTATGTCACTGCAGCTCATTAATGGAGATGCTCCATGCCAGGGTTTCTCAAACTTCCTTTCACTACAACCCCCTTCTGCCAAAAAACTTACTACGTGGTCCCTGGGAAGGGAGGTGGAAGGATGCCATATCTTATACTGACATGTGCCAACTTCTCATAAACTCAAGGTTGGATCTGTGGGAAGAACGTCTCCCTACAGAGGGGACTAACACAATAGGAACAGGGATTCTCTGTTCAATCTGCAACTCTGAATAAGACACAATTCTTTAGTTCAGGCCTGCACAACACGCGGCCCACGGGCCGCATGCGGCCCGCAGAGCCTCATTGTGCGGCCCGTGAGGGGATTCTAAATCCCCCGCACACAGCGCTCTGCGGGCAGCCCAGAGCCCTTTGAATCCCGGCCGCGGCCAGGAGTCAGAGGGCTCTGGGCTGCCGGCAACCGCGGCGAGCCCAGAACCCTTTAAATCCCAGCTGCGGCTGGGAGTCAGAGGGCTCCGGGCTGTCAGCAGCGGCGGGGAGCCCAGAGCCTTTTGAATCTCAGCTGTGGCCTGGAATCAAAAGGCTCTGGGCTGCCTGCAGCGGCGGGGAGCCCAGAGCCCTTTGAATCTCAGCCGCGGCCTGGAATCAAAAGGCTCTGGGCGGTCTGCAGCAGCGGGGAGCCCCAGAGCCCTTTAAATCCCAGCTGCAGCTGGGAATCAAAGGGCTCTTGGCTGCCCGCAGAGATTCTCAGCCGTGGCTGGGATTTTAAGGGCTCAGGGCTCCCCGCAGCTGCGGGCAACTCAGAGCCGTTTGAATCCCGGTACAGCTGCTGTTTGCCCCCTCCCCAGACCTCTGCCCCAGCTGCCCCCCAGGACCCCCACCCCCCATCTAACACCGCTGGTCCTTGTCCCCTGATACCGCTCTCCTGGGACTCCTGCCCCTAACTGCCACCCAGAACCTCACCCCCATCTAAATGCTGCTGCTCCTTGTCCCCTGATTGCTCCCTCCCAAGACCCCTGCTCCCACTGCCCCTTGGGACCCCAGTCCCTATCTAAGCCTCCCTTCTCCTTGTCCCCAACTGCACCCTCCTGAGACCCCCCCCAACTTTCCCCCAAGACCCCACCCCCTACCTGTCCCCTGATAAACCCCTGGGACTCCCATGCCTATCCTACTGCTGCCTGTCCCCTGACTGCCCCCCAGAACTCCCTACCCCTTCTCCAACCCCCAGCTCCCTTACCGTGCCACTCAGACCAGCGTGTCTGGCTCCATGCAGCTCCAGACACATTGCTGCCATGCTCCCCCGTGGTGCCCACCGCCCCCCCCCCCCCCCCGCCTTCCAGATTTGAACACCTCAGGATTCAGGAGTGCTCAAGCTCAGTTTGGGCAGCTGTTACTTCATTTCTCCCAAATCAAATATACTGATCCACTGTAACTTGCTGTAGAAAAAGCAGGATAAAATTGAGCAAGAAATGCTTATTAGCACTGGAATGGCTATTTTCAACAGCCATTGCCTTTTTGTTTGTTTCAGGAAGACAGTGATATTGCATTGGCAAATTCCCCATAGAAAGAAAGAGTGGAACAAAAGAATAATAAAGGCACCTCAACTTTTCCTCACTTATGGAGGACAGTCTTATAATATGCATCCAGATATCCTCCAATCACACAAGCTGAAAACTGTTCCACTTTACTGCAGCTCTGTAACCATATGGGAACCAATCCTGTCTGTGTTTTGTGCACATCCAAAATTCCTGCTGAATGACCTGCCCTGGGAGCGTTACCAGTGACCCAGGGCTAGGGAGGCAGGAGGTGTGTGTGCGGGGGAGGCACTGGTGGGGGGGGGAGCCCAGGGTGGGGGGAGGGCACTGGTGGGGAGGAAAAGGGGAAGCCCAGCGCTGGGGCGGCAGGAGGTGTGGGTCAGTGGGGGAGAGCCCAGGATTGGGGCAGCAAGAGGGTACAGGGGGGAGCCCAGGGCTGGGATGGGGGGCAGCCAAGTTTTTTTTTGCTTGGGGCAGCAAAACACCTAGAGCCGACCCTGCCGCATTCCCCCAGCCGCCGGAGCCCTGAGCCCTTTAATTTAACCCTGAGGGCTCCCAGTCACCTCTTCAGCTGAGAGCCCCCGGTTGATTTAAAATAAAGTATCACCTCCCCACCCCCAACCTTCCTTTTTGGCCCACAGCTGTTTTGGTGGGGCGGCGCTGCGGAAGGAGGGTTTGTTTCTGCAGGGCTGGACGGCCCTGGGGTGGGGTGTTTCTGCGGGGCCGGGAGGTGCTGGGGGGGGGGTGTTTCTGCGGAGCTGGGCGGCGCTGGGGAAGGAGGGTTTGTTTCTGCAGGGCTGGACGGCCCTGGGGTGGGGTGTTTCTGCGGGGCCGGGAGGTTTCGGCCCTCGGCTGTTATCTTTGGAGGAATGTGGCCCTCGCCGCTTTACGAGTTGTGCGGGCCTGCTTTAGTTCTTAGCTCCAACACCTGGCAATTTGCTGACCAGGCCTATCTTAGCAAGCAAGGCTTTCTGGTTACCCAGCTTTCTCTTAGCTGATCACGATTTGCTAGGCCTCTGGTCCCTTGACCATACTCTGGATTTGGCTCTGGAAAAGAGCTGGCACAATCCATAGACCAGGTTGTTATACAAAATGCACATGGATTTTAACCCTTCACATCCAGTAATGGCAAAGTTCTTGGTTCAGGCTTGTAGCAGTGATGGAATAAACTGCAGGTTCAAATCAAGCCTCTGGAGAACATCGACAGCGGGGATGGGTCATTCAGTCCTTTGTCTAGCGCTTCAGTTTGTAGCAAAGTCCCTCCAGGGGTATGAAGCAGGATTGAAGACAAGATGGAGATGAGGCATCAGCCTTGTATAGTCTCTTGCCATGTGGTCTTTGCTTTCTTTGTCTTGAGGACACTCTATACAGCACCTGGCATAGAAAAACTTAAGAGTTCTGTCCATAGGCAGGTCCCTGCATACCTTGCTGAGGCACAAGGCGTATCTGCCTTCTCTCAATGGGTCGATTGTATAGCTGATGGTCCTTAATGGGCCATCAAGCAAGCTAGGCAGAACTGACACCAACTTGTATGGCTGGGGTGTTCCCTGGAAGCAGAGCACAAGTTTGAAATACGGGCAGCATAGAGCCAATATTCATAACGTCAACTACAAAAATAATACACATCTAGAAATAGCATCATTATAATCAGCCAATCAGAACCTCTCCATAGACCCCTTACACGACAACCTTTCTACAATATTGGCTGCAAATATAGAACAGTGGTCGCAACAATGATCTATACAGTTATAGGTTATGTCAATAACGTCACAGGAGGTGACACGGCATCAGTGAGACTGATACTGGAATACTGCCTCCAGTTTTGGTGTCCTCATTTGAAAAAGATGTTGTGAAATTGGAGCTGGGGCAGCAAAGAGCCACCAAATGTTCTGAGGGCTGAAGAAAAATGCCTTCTAGTGAGCTATTGAACGAGCTCAACCTGTTTAGCTTATCAAAAGAAGATTGAAAGGTGACTTCATTGAAGTATTGAAGGGCCTTAATGAAGAGAAAATATTGGGTATTAAAGGGCTCTTGAATCTAGCAGAGAAAGGCATAACAAGACCCAATGGCTGAATGGTGAAAAGAGACAAATTCATATTACAACTAAGGCACAAAAATTCAACAGCGAGGATATTTCACCACCGGAACAAGCTACCAAGGAAAGTGATGGATTCTCCATCTCTTGGTGTCATTTCATGAAGATTAGCTGCCTTTCTGGAATGTGTTTTCCCCAAAAGTAGCTCTTGTGTCATACAGGAGGCCTGTGATATGCAGGGGGTCAGATTAGATGCTCTAATGATCTCTTCTGGCCATAAAGTCGACTAATTTCTGAAAAACTGAGTGTAGCATTGGGAGCAGCGTCTGATGTTTTCCTGTCTAGCTGGCTTGCTTCCTAGAACGAACGCTCCTTGAGTGGGCTGATCCACAGGGAGTAGCTCAAACCTCCAAAGTGCCTGGCCAGGGGCAGGACATTAGCACAGCAAGGGAGGGGTGTGGCAGTGACATCACAAAGGCCTTTTGCAGGACCTCAGACTATTGTTCAAGGGTGGTGGGGAGGTGGTGACCTCACAGAGAGATGCTGACATCAGCCAGGCAGGACAGGGGTGAGGGGCCAGGGAAACCTCAGAGACCCCTGTGGCTTTGCTTCAGCAAGTCTCCTTCTCCAGGTCTCTCTTTGAGGACTGAGAGAGTATTCGGGTTCACGGACGTGAGTGCCAGGAGGAACCTCTTTCGAGTTTTCTCCTTCCCTTTTCCTGATTTTACTAGAAAACAGCCGTCCCTGTTTAGAAGGTAAGAGCCTCCTCCAGGAAAGGGGTGTCATGGGGGTGTCACTTTTAGATGCCGGTGCCCCCCCACAGGTAAGGAAGCTCCCGCCACCCTGCTCTGTGTTCGCAGGGCGGGAGAGAGATTTGCTCCTGGCTGCCGGAGCAGAGCAGCAGGCTCAGCTGTCAGAACTTCCCAGAGCGATGAAAGGGGAGGGGCCCATGGCTCTGTAGCAGGAATGCAGGGCAGGCAAGTTCACAGCAGGCATTGTGGGATACTGGAGGAGGCCAGTTATGGTGATATAAAGAACAGCAGTGTTTACTCTGTTACTTTAAGTTTGCTGCAAAAAGCTCTAGCCCTCTCATCAAAGTCGTTTTATTTTGTCAGCAAAACAGCCCTGGCCAATGATTCTCTCACACACACACACACACACACACACACACACACACACACACACACACACACACACACACACACACACACACACACACACACACACACACACACACACACACACACACACACACACACAGCTTGCAAGGAAAACGTCACCTGCTCCTCTGCTTTGCAGAATCCAAACACAAGCAAAGCTTGTCAGATCCTGGTGGCGATGGCAGAGAGTCAGGTGTGGGCAGACACTGTATTTTAGCCACCAATAGGCACCATGGCTTAGCTGGCTAAAGCATCTGTTTTGTAAACAGGAGATCCTGGGTTCAACTCCCAGTGGTGCCTTGTTGACTGGTTGTTGGGACACCTGCTGTTGGCTACTGTCAGAAGACAAGATTCAGAGCAAGATGGGTCTTTGGTCTAGCCCAGTGTGGTTTTTCTTATGGTTTAAATAACACTCATGTGCATCATGTGTGAGAATGAAAATCCTAAACCGCCCTTTGAAATAACGAAAGCAGCAGGACGTGTTATTGTCCCTGCCACAAAGCAGACAGACCAATGGAGAAATGCCGTCGAGTCTAAGGTAACACTCCCCTGCCATTTTACCTTTTTTGCTTGCTAAACACCTTCTTATCTGCCCGGCCCAGGCTGTCCTCTGCCTCAGCTGCTGCTCCCGGCCTGCTCTAGAGTCAAACACGCAGGGCCCCCAGGGGAACAGAGGCTGGGACAGGGCAGCAGCCTGGGCTGGGCTGGGAAGATGCTGGGAGTTCTCGTTCCCTGAGAACTGGCTGGCTCCCTTCTCAACAGCAAACAAATCAATTCCACGTCCCCTCCCCAGAAAAAGCAGCCTGGAGGCAAGGGCAGCAGGGGACGATTCCCTCCAGTTCCCACCGAGGCAGGAGAGAACCCAGGGTGGGTCTAGCAGAGCTTATGGAACTGACGTAGAGAAACCAGCCTTTAATAACAGGCAGTTCCAGTTTAAGCTAAGAGTTTTTAACAATTTCTACAACATTAAATAACCCTTTAATTGTAGTGTCACCATCCATAAAATTGCTTCAGCCTCCTAAGTGCAAAACTAAACATCTCTTCAAACACAAGGGAGTGGAGATCAGTCAATGTTCAGAGTCATCCCACATAAAAGAACCATGTTGTGGTATATACTGGCCCCATCATGTGGCCATCGCCTTTCCCTCCTCCTCCAGAGTCAGAATGTGATCAGCTCACACTGAGGGGGGTGCAACACCCCTGCCTTGGTCTCTATACCAGAGCTCCTATCAGCTCAGTGTCCTTCCCACAAGAGTCGGCTGCTGAGAGGGTTGCAATGGGGGAAATGAAGGCAGAGGAGGATTGTTCCTCATGCGTTTTCTTTGTGTTGCTCTGTGATCCTGCTAGAGGAAGCATGATTTGTGTTTGTTTCAGTGGCTTGGGTTGGGCTGAGGTTGTGACCCTGAGCACAGGGGTTTCTGCACTCTGCTCCTAGCCCCTCAGGGAGTGGACAATGGAGTGGATTCAGAAAGTGGATAGAAAGTAGCCTAAGAAAGTGTAGTGTAAGTGAGAAGAAAATTAACATCACTTCCCTGGTGGTCTAGTGGTTAGGATTTGGCACTTTCACTGCCACAGCCTGGGTTCAATTCCCAATCAGGGAAAAGTGACTTTAAACTAAATCTGCTTCAGTTATTCTTCACTTACAACATAAATAAATCCGTTGTATTTTCCTAATTCCCCCATCTTCCCAGTGTCTCCATGGCAGGGCTGGCTTCAGGCACCAGCACAGCAAGCAGGTCCCTGGGGCGGTCAATGGAAAGGGGAGACTTCAGCAGCAGAGGGAGGGACTTGCTGCCAGAAGCGGCAGAGGTAGAGCTCCAGTTGATTGCAGCTTTTTTATTTTTTTTCCACGGGGGGTGGCAAAAACGCTGGAACTGGCCCTGCTCCATGGAAGACAATTTGTTAAATCCCAGATGAGTGGGGTTAAATCAGTTCTCAGCCTGAGTCCTTAGGTCTCAATCCTGAGGATATTGTCTCATCATGGGGCCATTTCCCGCCTCTCTTTCCTAGGGAAGCACAATTTTCCTTGCACAGACACAGGAACAGCAAGATCTTTCTCTGGCCTGTGTGCAAAGCAGGGGGCCAAATTCCATGGAAACAATGGACAAGCAGGGGGCCCTGGGCACATCCAGCCCTGGCCGTGAGATGTTCCCTCCCCTCTTTCTTTATGCCCCTGTTGTTATTTCATGGATTGTCTGGGATGGGGGAAAAGCTGAGTTCACTCCAGGTGGAGGGGGAAAGAACCCTGAAAGTCTCAGGCCCCAACCCCTGCTACCAGGATCACCGAGGTGCTGGGAATCTGCATGGGAAAGGGACGGTGTGAATTGTCAAGGTGGGGAATGAATAACAATCTACAACTAGATCCACCTCATTAACCACTGACACAGGCTGATCCTGCTGCAGATAGAAGGGAAACTGGGAGTGATTCTTTGCTGTTCAGCCATGGAAACAGTGACCCAATTGCACTGCAGTGAATGTGCTGGGGAAAGCTGGACTTCATAGGCAAGTGGAAAGAGCAGATCCTAGAAACACCTGGAGCTCCCCACAGCACTGCTGCCACCAGGGTCAGGTGTTGAGTGACTCACAGCGCCCCTCCCCTCCCATTACCTTGCAGCAGGAGGTGGCAGCACCCCCCACCCAATGCAGGGGAGAGGGCTGAGTGTATCTCTGCACCCTGAGCCCAGGGCACCCACTCTCTCTGCCCCACACATCGAATCTGGCCCTGCTGCAAAGTGACCCCTAAGAACCAGCAGCCTCCAGGACAGCAGGTTTGGCCCTCAGATCAGGGAATGTGTCCTCCATGCTGCTTTTAGGCCACTGGATGCTCTGGGAATAGGACAGCTCTGAGTATAACCTATAGCATAAATGACCCATCTGGGAATGTAGCTCAGTGGTAGAGCACATGCTTTGCATGTATGAGGTCCTGGGTTGCATCTCCAGGTTCTTTTTTTCACCTTGCTGCTTTGCTCATGCCCAGAGGGGATGTGGCCCAGCAGTCTCCCTGCGGGAGTTTTAATCCTGCTTAGTCAGGGGCAAGTGCCAATTGCATGGAAGGTCTGGGGGGGTTTCTGCTCCTAAGTCACCTCAATACATGTAAGATTCCCACCCACTGTGCTGCTTGGGACAAGGGCAGATGAGACGGGCGAATCCTCCAGCATTAAGAACATAAGAACATAAGAAAGGCCGTACCGGGTCAGACCAAAGGTCCATCTAGCCCAGTATCTGTCTACCGACAGTGGCCAATGCCAGGTGCCCCTGAGGGAGTGAACCTAACAGGCAATGATCAAGTGATCTCTCTCCTGCCATCCATCTCCATCCTCTGACGAACAGAGGCTAGGGACACCATTCTTACCCATCCTGGTTAATAGCCATTTATGGACTTAGCCACCATGAATTTATCCAGTCCCCTTTTAAACATTGTTATAGTCCTAGCCTTCACAACCTCCTCAGGTAAGGAGTTCCACAAGTTGACTGTGCGCTGCGTGAAGAAGAACTTCCTTTTATTTGTTTTAAACCTGCTGCCTATTAATTTCATTTGGTGACCCCTAGTTCTTGTATTATGGGAATAAGTAAATAACTTTTCCTTATCCACTTTCTCAACATCACTCATGATTTTATATACCTCTATCATGTCCCCCCTTAGTCTCCTCTTTTCCAAACTGAAGAGTCCTAGCCTCTTTAATCTTTCCTCATATGGGACCCTCTCTAAACCCCTAATCATTTTAGTTGCTCTTTTCTGAACCTTTTCTAGTGCTAGAATATCTTTTTTGAGGTGAGGAGACCACATCTGTACACAGTATTCGAGATGTGGGCGTACCATGGATTTATATAAGGGCAATAATATATTCTCAGTCTTATTCTCTATCCCCTTTTAATGATTCCTAACATCCTGTTTGCTTTTTGACCGCCTCTGCACACTGCGTGGACATCTTCAGAGAACTATCCACGATAACTCCAAGATCTTTTCCTGACTCGTTGTAGCTAAATTAGCCCCCATCATGTTGTATGTATAGTTGGGGTTATTTTTTCCAATGTGCATTACTTTACATTTATCCACATTAAATTTCATTTGCCATTTTGTTGCCCAATCACTTAGTTTTGTGAGATCTTTTTGAAGTTCTTCACAATCTGCTTTGGTCTTAACTATCTTGAGTAGTTTAGTGTCATCTGCAAACTTTGCCACCTCACTGTTTACCCCTTTCTCCAGATCATTTATGAATAAATTGAATAGGATTGGTCCTAGGACTGACCCTTGGGGAACACCACTAGTTACCCCTCTCCATTCTGAGAATTTACCATTAATTCCTACCCTTTGTTCCCTGTCCTTTAACCAGTCCTTTTATCCCATGACAGCTTAATTTACGTAAGAGCCTTTGGTGAGGGACCTTGTCAAAGGCTTTCTGGAAATCTAAGTACACTATGTCTACCGGATCCCCCTTGTCCACATGTTTGTTGACCTCTTCAAACAGAAACCATGTTGACTATTGCTCAAGAGTTTATGTTTTTCTATGTGTCTGACAATTTTATTCTTTACTATTGTTTCAACTAATTTGCCCGGTACCGACGTTAGACTTACCGGTCTGTAATTGCCAGGATCACCCCTAGAGCCCTTTTTAAATATTGGCGTTACATTAGCTAACTTCCAGTCATTGGGTACCGAAGCCGATTTAAAGGACAGGTTACAAACCTTGGTTAATAGTTCCGCAACTTCACATTTGAGTTCTTTCAGAACTCTTGGGTGAATGCCATCTGGTCCTGGTGACTTGTTAATGTTGAGTTTATCAATTAATTTCAAAACCTCCTCTAGTGACACTTCAATCTGTGACAGTTCCTCAGATTTGTCACCTACAAAAGCCAGCTCAGGTTTGGGAATCTCCCTAACATCCTCAGCCGTGAAGACTGAAGCAAAGAATCCATTTAGTTTCTCCGCAATGACTTTATCATCTTTAAGCGCTCCTTTTGTATTTTCATCGTCAAGGGGCCCCACTGGTTGTTTAGCAGGCTTCCTGCTTCTGATGTACTTAAAAACATTTTGTTATTACCTTTGGAGTTTTTGGCTAGCCGTTCTTCAAACTCCTCTTTGGCTTTTTACACTCTTGCACTTAAGTTGGCAGTGTTTGTGCTCCTTTCTATTTGCCTCACTGGGATTTGACTTCCACTTTTTAAAGGAAGTCTTTTTATCTCTCACTGCTTCTTTTACATGGTTGTTAAGCCACGGTGGCTCTTTTTTAGTTCTTTTACTGTTTTTCTTAATTTGGGGTATACATTGAAGTTGGGCCTCTATTATGGTGTCTTTAAAAAGGGCCCATGCAACTTGCAGGGATTTCACTTTAGTCACTGTACCTTTTAACTTTTGTCTAACTAACCCCCTCATTTTTGTATAGTTCCCCCTTTTGAAATTAAAGGCCACAGTGTTGGGCAGTTGAGATGTTCTTCCCACCACAGGGATGTTGAATGCTATTGTATTATGGTCACTATTTCCAAGCGGTCCTGCTATAGTTACCTCTTGGACCAGCTCCTGCGCTCCACTCAGGATTAAATCTAGAGTCGCCTCTCCCCTTGTGGGTTCCCGTACCAGCTGCTCCATGAAGCAGTCATTTAAAGTATCGAGAAATTTTATCTCTGCATTTCGTCCTGAAGTGAAATGTTCAGCATTGGAGGGAAAGGTCCCATCTGCACAGACTGAGAGGCAAGGAAACACAGGGGCAGTCAGTGCTCAGGGAGGAGAGAGGTCAGTGATTTACACCCATCAGGGAACACTGTCTTTTTGAGTATCACAGGGGTAGCTGTATTAGTCTGGATCTGTAAAAAGCGACAGAGTCCTGTGGCACCTTATAGACTAACAGACGTACAGGAGCATAAGCTTTCGCTGGTGAATCCCCACTTCGTCAGATGAATGCAGTGGGAATTCTGTGCCTGGCTAGCCAACTACAAAAGCAATTTCTCCTCCCTTGGTGCTCACACCTCAACTGCTAGAAGAGGGCCTCATCCTCCCTGATTGAATTAACCTCCTTATCTCTAGACTGATTCTTGCCTGCATATTGATACCTGCCCCTGCAAATTTCTAGGACATTCATCTGACGAAGTGGGGATTCACCCATGAAAGCTTATGCTCCAATACATCTCTTAGTCTGTAAGGTGCCACAGGACTCTGTCTTTTTGAGGCGAGTGCAGTTTGCTTGGGATGGTGCTGATGATGGATAGAAAAAAGGCTGGAGTCAATGACAGACGAGACCACAGAAGGGGAAGGGGAATGGCAGCCCCACAGAAGGTCCTGGGTGCTCAGATGCCCCAGTTATTGCACCCTGGCCCGTCACAGAGAGAGAAAAGACACAGCGGGACCCAGCCCCCCTACAGTGATCCCATGGACAAGAACCTGGCTGGGAGTGGGGTGAAGGTTCCCTGTGGGCAAAGGGGAGCTGAAATCCCCCAGTGTCCTGGAGTTTAAGCAATGGAAGCTTCAAACCCTGCAGGGGTGTGGGCTGAGGTGCATCAGCAGAAGGTTGGGCTGGACGTGGCGGCAGGTTTGTATAATTTTTGGTGGTGCCCAGAATGGGACCAAGTCCTGCCCCCCCCACACCTGCCTAAGGCTCTGGGGGGGAGTTTGGGTGAGGGAGGGAGAGGGGCTGGGCTCTGGGAGAGAGTTTGGGTGCAGGGGCTGGGCTCAGTCAGGGGGTTGGGGTGCAGGAGGGTGTGTGGGGGGCAGGGTCTTGGAAGAGGTTTGGGTGTGGGGTCTGGGTTGGGGCAGGTGGTTGGGGTGCAGGAGATGGTGAGGGGTGCAGGATTTACCTCGGGCATCTGCCGAAAGCAACCTGCACCCCACCCCACCCCGGCAGCAGCCCCTAAGCAGGAGGGCCGGGGGGGTGTCTGTGCACCGCTGCCCGCAGACTCCACCCCCGCAGCTCCCATTGCCACAGTTGACAGAGTTGGCACTCAAGGAGGGAGCAGCGCATAGAGACCCCCCACCCCAGCCCAGGGACCGCAGGGATGTGCCAGGCATTTCCGGGAGTGGCGTGCCACACGGAGCGAGGGCGGGCAGGAAAGTGCCTTAGTCCCCTTGTGCTGCTGGCGGTGGTGGCGGGGGGCCCCAGGCCCTTTTAAATTGCCCATGGGGGACAGGCAGGACCAGGGAGCGGGACACTCCCAAGGGCGTAACATTGCTTTGCACAAGGATAAATCTTGGAACAGGAAACAAATGAAATGGCAGCAGAACCTAAGGAATTAAAAGCCTCTGGATTCTTGTGTGTGCACTGACTCCGAACGGAAACTGTAATTTGACTCGCTTTGTGTCTGCAGCTGGTAAAATATCAAGGCAAAATCATTCCAATGATTGTGACCCTGGGTTTGAGAAGGCTTTGGTCTTATTAAAATGTAACTAGCATGTTACACTTGTGTTTTTAAAGGTGGCTTCCCCATGCAATCCCAAGTTGTTCTTCCCACAGCTGGCTGATGGGGGGCAGCAGGGGATCGCCTCAATCTGAGGGAATCTCTCTGGGTCCCACTGTTAGTTCTCCATCCTGTCTCCCCCTAACCACACACCCTCTCCCACCCCATTACCAGTGTTTTGGAGCGACCCCTCCCTCCCTTGATGGGATACAGACTCTGTGACAGAGATTGACTGGGGCTCCTCTCTGCACGGCCCCAATGGGGAATGAAAGAGACTGGCGGGGGCGGGGGGGGGGCGCGGAGAAGATGGGCAGAAGGAGTCAAATGGGGCTAAACAAGAATCGAGGAGATTTGCTTCCTGTTAAAATGTCCTGGAGTCTTATGGCTGAAAAACCGCATCTTGAGTTAGGTTTGATGGATCAGCCTGACAATCGCCAGGCAAAGGTGTGACCCACAGAGACTGATAACTGCCTGCTTCCCAGCTTTGTCTAAGAAGCACCTGCAGTGGTGCAACTGGTTAGTGCAAATGGGGATACTGCTGGGGTTATGAGTTCAACCCTTATCTGGTGCCCTGGTTTCTATTACCTGTGTAGTTTCCCCAACTTGCTTTGCTTAATTCACATGGAAAGTGCCCTACTAGGAAAAGGAGAGTAAGTTCTAAAAGGTGGCAGTAGGTGCACAGCTTGGAAACATCCCCCCTGTGCTGCCATTAGTTCCAGTAGATTGTTCACTGGCAGGGCAAACTGATTTCTTTGCTGCTGTGAAAGCTGACAGGAAAAGTCTCTGGTCACCAGAGCTCCCTGCGTCTTCCAGCACATCCCTGGCTCCTTCCCTGCCCCAGTCACTGCTGTAGAAGGGTCCTATATGCACTGAGCCTAAAGTTTTTCCAAGCCTTCTTAGCGCAGTTGGCAGCGTGTCAGTCTCATAATCTGAAGGGCCTGAGGTCAAACCTCAGAAAAGATGAGGTTTTTTGCTCCCTGCTTCAGATTTTCTACAGGAAACCAGAGAAAAGAAACTATAGGAGAGTGGTTTCTAGACACCCTCCCACCCATCTCACACGCACACAGAGACTTTTCTAGGGCATTAACTTTTTCTTCTATGTGGAGTTTTTATTCTCCATAGAGCAAAATAAAACAAAAACATGCAAGTCTAAGCCTAATACAGATAAAAATCTCATCCTCAGAGATCTTCCAATAAACTTCTTTTGCAGACTAGACTTATTTCTAGTCTGGGCCCAATCTTTTCACTGGTATAGTCCGTGTTCCAGCTCAGGTGGTAGCTAAGGGATTTCTCATGACTGCAGACACCTTTCTTCTGTTTCTCCCCTTATACAGCTTTGTACAAGGCAGGAATCTTTCATCTCTCTCCTGGGGAAAAGCCCCAGGTTTAAGATGGATTCCTGTACCGGGGGACATGGTCATATGTCCTGTGAGACCCCAAGCCTTCATTCTTCCTGGCCTGACTCACAGATGGTGCAGGACAGAGCCATCTCTGGTCAATTGTCCTAGTTAATGGGAGCATTCAAGAGTCCAAACCACTATTAATGGCCCACACTTTGCATCATTACAACAGGACCTCAGAGTTATAGTTCACATTTCTAGTTTCAGATACAAGAATGATCGGTTCATACAAATAGGATGAACACACACAGTAGATTATAAGCTTTTTAATGATACTGTACAAGAGACCTTTTGCATGAAGCATATTCCAGTTACATTATAGTCACACTCATTAGCATATTTTCATAAAATCCTATGGAGTGCAACGTCACAGCAGGGAAAGGGTTTTACTGCGGCACCTGGGAGCAGTTGAGTTTCATGTTCAGGCTGTGGTATGAGTTCGTCCAGGTTTCTCGTAAGCACACAGGGACCTTAGCGGGTGCTCTCAATACAGGAATGGCCCAGACATGATAAAGTGATGGGGATTGCATTTCCCTTTTTTATATTTGTATTTCCAATGACATTTCTGTTTGTGATTCATTTTGCTTTGTATAACTGTGTTTTCTCCTTATTTTGATATTTAACAGGCTAACTCTAACAGCTAATAACGCGAGACTTCCAAGCAGGGCCTGGGCGAGTGGAAAAGAACTGTAAGAGATGCTGGTTTTCGACCTTGTGTTAGATAAGAATAGAATGCAGACTGTAGCAGAAATTGCTGAGAGAAGTAAGAGATCAGAAAGGAATATGTACAAACAAAATACAGTTGTTGCTCATTACTGTATGTCACAAAAGGTATAAATGCTTGCCTGAACTGTTTATCTAACCGAGACCTACCTCAGGAGGGGAAACTCTGCCCGTGTGGACTCTCCCGACTAACTGCAGTTGCTCAAAATAAACTGCATAATATGATAACATTTAACATCCCTGTGGTGGGAAGAACATCTCAATAGCCCAACACTGTGGCATTTAATTTCAAAAAGGGGAACTATGCAAAAATGAGGGGGTTAGTTAAACAGAAATTAAAAGGTCCAGTGACTAAAGTGAAATCCCTGCAAGCTGCATGGACGCTTTTTAAAGACACCATAATAGAGGACTGTAACGGGTTGGGACTCACCACCTGGCCCCTCCCGCTGGTGACTCCGGGAATTAGCTCTGTCCAGTGGAGCGCCCCCTCCTGGTGGTGTCCCGTCCATCGTTCTGCCCTCTGTTGCTGTCTTTGGACCCGCGTTGCTGCCTGCTCTTCGAGGCCACTGCTCTCTGGCAGTGCCCCTTAGTCCATCTGCATCCCCTTCCGGGGGTCGGTGATCAGCAGTCCTACACCCCAGCCACTCTGTCCAACCGCCTCTGAGTCCAATCCTCTTGTCAGGGATCTGGTAGTACAATGGCCGCTCCCTACGGCCATTGGCTGGGTGTACTGCAAGGAGGAAGGGGGGGGCAGGCCCGCCCTCTACTCTGAGTCCCGGCCCAGGGACCCTCTGGCCTCAGCCTCGCTGTCCTTCTCTCCCCTCCGCTGTCTGTTTCCCTGGGCCGCTTCCCCTATGGCCCCTTCCCGCTAGGCCCTTCCCTTCAGGGCCTGCAGCCTGGCAGGCTACGGGCTCAAGCTCTCTAGCCTCCCCGAGCCCAGGCCAGGCCAGCACTGCGCTGTCCGCGGTGCTAGTCTCCACCCTTGGAGACTGACCTTCCCCTCCCAAAGGCCAGGGACAGACTGAGTGCTCCCTTCCTGCGCAGCCTTTATATATGTCTGAGCCTGGCACGGATTGGCTGTCTCCAAACTGGGCCCTGATTGGCTCACAATAAGCTCTTTTCTGATTGGCTCCCTGTCTGCGCAGGCACCCTGGCCTGCCGCAGCCCACTCTCACAGGGAGTGGAACAGTACGCCCCACTACACAGACCAACTTATATGTATCCTCCAAATTAAAAAACATAGTAAAAGAACTAAAAATGAGCCACCGGGGCTTAGCAACCATGTAAAAGAAGCAATGAGAGATAAAAAGGCATCTTTTAAAAAGTGGAAGTCAAACCCTAGTGAGGTAAATAGAAAGGAGCATAAGCACTGCCAAATTAAGTGAAAAATTTAATAAGAAAAGCCAAAGAGGAGTTTGAAGAACGGCTAGCCAAAAACTCACAAGGTAATAAAATGTTTTTTAAGTATATCAGAAGCAGAAAGCCTGCTAAACAACCAGTGGGGCCCCTTGATGATCGAGATACAAAAGGAGCGCTTAAAGATGATAAAGCCATTGAGGAGAAACTAAATGGATTCTGTGTGTCAGTCTTCACGGCTGAGGATGTTAGGGAGATTCCCAAACCTGAGCTGGCTTTTGTAGGTGACAAATCTGAGGAACTGTCACAGACTGAAGTGTCACTAGAGGAGGTTTTGGAATTCATTGATAAACTCAACATTAACAAGTCACCGGGACCAGATGACATTCACCCAAGAGTTCTGAAAGAACTCAAATGTGAAGTTGCAGAACTATTAACTATGGTTTGTAACCTGTCCTTTAAATTGGCTTCTGTACCCAATGACTGGAAGATAGCTAATGTAACGTCAATATTTAGAAAGCGCTCTAGAGGTGATCCCGGCAATTACAGACCAGTAAGTCTAACGTCAGTACTGGGGAAATTAGTTGAAACAATAAACAGAATAAAAAATTGTCAGACACATAGAAGAACATAAATTGTTGGGCAAAAGTCAACATGGTTTCTGTAAAGGGAAATTGTATCTTACTAATCTATTAGAGTTCTTTGAAGGGATCAACAAACATGTGGACAAGGGAGATCCAGTGGACATAGTGTACTTAGATTTCCAGAAAGCCTTTGACAAGGTCCCTCACCAAAGGCTGTTACGTAGATTAAGTTGTCATGGGATAAAAGGGAAGGTCCTTTCATGGATTGAGAACTGGTTAAAAGACAGGGAACAAAGGGTAGGAATAATTGGTAAATTCTCAGAATGGAGAGGGATAACTAGTGGTGTTCCCCAAGGGTCAGTCCGAGGACCAATCCTATTCACCTTATTCATAAATGATCTGGAGAAAGGGGTAAAAAGTGAGGTGGCAAAGTTTGCAGATGACACTAAATTGCTCAAGATAGTTAAGACCAAACGAGACTGTGAAGAACTTCAAAAAGAGCTCACAAAACTAAGTGATTGAACAACAAAATGGCAAATGAAATTTAATGTGGATAAATGTAATGTAATGCACATTGGAAAAAATAACCCCAATTATACATACAATATAATGGGGGCTAATTTAGCTACAACAAATCAGGAAAAAGATCTTGGAGTCATCATGGATAGTTCTCTGAAGATGTCCACGCAGTGTGCAGAGGCAATCAAAAAAGCAATCAGGATGTTAGGAATCATTAAAAAGGGGATAGAGAATAAGACGGAGGATATATTATTGCCCTTACATAACTCCATGGTACACCAACATCTTGAATACTACTTATAGATGTGGTCTCCTCATCTCAAAAAGATATACTGGCATTAGAAAAGGTTCAGAGAAGGGCAATTAAAATGATTAGGGGTTTGGAATCATATGAGGAGAGATTAAAGAGGCTAGGACTTTTCAGCTTGGAAAAGAGGAGACTAAGGGAGAATATGATAGAGGTATATAAAATCATGAGTGATGTGGAGAAAGTAGATAAGGAAAAGCTATTTACTTACTCCCATAATACAAGAACTAGGGGCCACCAAATGAAATTAATAGGCAGCAGGTTTAAAATAAATAAAAGGAAGTTCTTCTTCACACAGCGCACAGTCAACTTGTGGAACTCCTTGCCTGAGGAGGTTGTGAAGGCTAGGACTATAACAGGGTTTAAAAGAGAACTGGATACATTCATGGAGGTTAAGTCCATTAATGGCTATTAGCTAGGATGGGTAAGGAATGGTGTCCCTAGCCTCTGTTTGTCAGAGGGTGGAGATGGATGGCAGGAGAGAGATCACTTGATCGTTACCTGTTAGGTTCACTCCCTGGGCTGCTTCTGCTCTACAACTATAATTGTCTTTTTACACCAAGATCACTAACTTGCGCAGCCAATTCCATGTACAGTCCTAGTGGATGTAAGACACAGGTAGCTTTTGCCTCAGGGTAGCTTGTTGGCATCAACCCTCTCTCCCCGACCTGGAGCTGATGAACATTCCTGGCTGGAGGGACACATGCTCCTGCGAGTCAAAAGGAAAGGAGCTGATAGAAAAGATCACAGGACTGACCCCCAAAGAAGGATGAGCTGTAAAAGGCAGAAGGAGGCAACTCATCTGGGGGAGCTGAGAGACCACGGTGAAGATGGTGCAAAGATCACTATATTGGAATTAGCAAATGTGATTTTTTTAAAAACAAATCTTTGGCCAGCCCTAATCAAGGCATTTCTCACAGTTCTCTCCCATTTGGATTTTCTGATATCTAATAGGGAATGACCTCTGATTGAAGCTTTTCCCAAATGCAGAGCATGTGCAGAATCTCTCTCCACTGTGGATTCTACGACGTATGACAAGGTCTGAGCACTCAATGAAGTTTTTCCCGCACTCAGAGGATGTGTAGGGTCTCTCTTGTGTGTATTTTACGATGTGAGATAAGGTGTGAGTTTTGACTGAAGCTTTTCCCACACTCAGAGCACGTGCAGGGTGTCTCTCGTGTGGATTCTCTGATGTACGATAAGATTTGAGCTCCGATTGAAGCTTTTCCCGCACTCAGAGCATGTGTAGGGTGTCTCTCCGGTGTGGATTCTCTGATGTACGATAAGATCTGAGCTCCGATTGAAGCGTTTCCCGCACTCAGAGCATGCGTAGGGCGTCTCTCCAGTGTGGATTCTCTGATGTCTGATAAGGTCTGAGTGCTGATTGAAGCTTTTCCCGCACTCAGCGCATGTGTAGGGCGTCTCTCCGGTGTGGATTCCATGATGTTTAATAAGGTCTGAGCTCCGATTGAAGCTTTTCCCGCACTCAGAGCATGTGTAGCGCATCTCTCTCATGTGGATTCTCTGATGTACGATAAGATTTGAGCTCTGATTGAAGCTTTTCCCGCACTCAGAGCATGTGTAGGGTGTCTCTCCGGTGTGGATTCTCTGATGTACGATAAGCTCTGAGCTCCGATTGAAGCGTTTCCCGCACTCAGAGCATGAGTAGGGCGTCTCCAGTGTGGATTCTCTGATGTCTGATAAGGTCTGAGCTCTGCTTGAAGCTTTTCCCGCACTCAGCGCATGTGTAGGGCGTCTCCAGTGTGGATTCTACGATGTGCGATAAGGTTTGAGCTCCGATTGAAGCTTTTCCCACACTCAGAGCATGTGTAAGGCGTCTCTCCGGTGTGGATTCTCCTGTGAGCGATAAGGTGTGAGCTCTGATTGAAGCTTTTCCCGCACTCAGAGCATGTGTAGGGCGTCTCTCCTGTGTGGATTCTACGATGTTTGATAAGGTCTGAGTTCCGATTGAAGCTTTTCCCGCACTCAGAGCATGTGTATGGCATCTCTCCTGTGTGGATTCTCCTGTGTGCGATAAGGGTAGAGCTCCAACTGAAGCCTTTCCCACACTCAGAGCACATGTAGGGTCTCTCTCCTCTGTGGATTCCCTGATGTGTGAAAAGGTCTGAGCTCCGATTGAAGCGTTTCCCGCACTCAGAGCATGCGTAGGGCGTCTCTCCGGTGTGGATTCTCCTGTGTGTGATAAGGGTAGAGCTCTGACTGAAGCTTTTCCCGCACTCAGCGCATGTGTAGGGCGTCTCTCCAGTGTGGATTCTACGATGTTTGATAAGGTCTGAGCTCCGACTGAAGCCTTTCCCACACTCAGAGCATGTGTATGGCTTCTCTCCTGTGTGGATTATCTGATGTCTGATAAGGTGTGAGCTCCAACTGAAGCCTTTCCCACACTCAGAGCACATGTAGGGTCTCTCTCCTCTGTGGATTCCCTGATGTGTGAAAAGGTCTGAGCTCTCATTGAAGCTTTTCCCACACTCATGCCATGTGTAACGTGTCTCTTCCAAGTTGATTCTCTCGTGTGTAATAAGGTCTGAGAGGCTACTTAAGTTTTCCTCTGGACTCTGCTGAGTTTCACAGGCTTTTGCTTTTTCTGGGAGTGCACAACTCCCGGAAACATTCCCTTTGGGTCTTCCTGATAACATCCCATGTGGTTCTACTTGCTCAGCATCTTCCTGCTGGGGATTCTCCTTGTTCTCACTCGCCATCCCAACACCTGATGGGAGACAGAGAGAATCCAGACACAGGTCACTCCCTGTGCCTGAGAAAAAGGAAATCTCAGAGACAAGAATTTAAAAAGGGATGAAAAAACCAAAATATGTGCGGGAGAGATCAAACCTATCAGGAGCTCGTTTTGGTCTGCATCTCACCAGAACATGCAGGGGAAAGCGGGATCAGGTAGGGATCTGCTGCCAGTTGTTAGTCAGGATAGGTGGGAAGCCATGAGTGACATCTGCCTAATGATTCCACACCTGAAGGGAACAATCCTGAACTTGGCGAGCTCACAAGGTCTTTGTAGGGCATCCCAAATGTTTCCTGTATTCATGGAGAGTTTCTGAGTTGGTTTAACCAAGCCCTCACCTGTGCAGGCAGCTCTTGGGAGCATTTCTTTCTCAGAGCCCTGGAGGTCTGGGACCCACAGCTCTTCCCCTCGTTCCAGCTGCGAGATCACATCAGGTTTGGAATTTAGAAACCCTACGTCAGGCAAAGAAAACAAGGGAGGTCAGTGGAATTTGTGGGATACTTGTCACAAAGAATAGTCCACGGTTTTAACCCCAGCTCATTTTTAAGCAGTAACGTCCCAAGGCCGGCTTCCTTGGCTCAAAGGGCAGGAGAGTTATTATTATAAATCATATGCATTACCTTAGTGCCTAAGGACCAGCTAACAGTGGGTCCCCATTGTGCTAGGCAAAGTACAAACACAGAATAGTAGATGGCCCATGCCCTAAACGATTTACAATCTAACTAGACAAGACAAGCACAGGATGGGGGAAGGGGTAGAACCACCAGATAAAGAAACAGATCTTAAGATGCTTAAAGAAAATTTAATTTGATAGCATCCTGTCTGGCAAGAAATCACTTATCAACGGTTGTGGTACCCTCATTTCTGTATTGTTTTATCTTTATGTCCACCACTTTTCTGGTTCTCTAATTGTTTCTGCTCATGTATAATTAATTTTGCTGGGTGTAAGTTAATTAGGGTAGTAGGATATAATTGGTTAGGTAATTATGTTACAGTATGTTAGGACTGGTTAGTTACATTTCAGTAAAATGATTGGTTGAGGTGTAGCTGGGAATATGACTATATAAACTGGGGTCAAACAGGAGGGGGAAGGGAAATTGGAATCAGGTTTATTAATGAGCGGAACGGGAACAGGGACACAGGCAAGGCTCTGCGGCCTCAGAGCTGGGAACGGGACACTGGGGAACAGACTCTCTGGGTGTATAGCGATAAGCCCGACTGGTGAAGGGCTTCGGAATCTGCTTGCTTGGAAATAACCCCAATAAACATCGCACTATCTGCCCTTCGGACTCCTGGTCTTTTGCTGCTTGCTGTCTGCGGGACACGAGCCAGGGAAGTGGGCGGGGGAAGGGAAAGCCCTCTAACAAAACTGACACAACCGGATAACCCAGAGGTGAGCCTTAGAGGAAGGTTTTAATGCACTTTGTAACTGATGAGGGATTCCCACGAGGACTGAGGAGGGTGCGATGGTCAATACACATTTAGATCCTTTTCTTGTTTTATATCTTTTTCCCATAAGGCTGAACCTCTGGCGCAGTGTCATGGATGCACAGGATCTGTGCGATGCCCTGGCTTTTAAACAGTCCTTGGGAGGTGCCCCTGGAGTGCGCTGGACCCCCAAGGGTCTTCCACAAGGAGAGACCATGTCGCTTCAACACTTGAGACTGAGCCTCTGGATTCAACACTCCTATTTCAACCTGTGAGCTCTGCCAGCAGGTCCAGCTGAACGACCCTCCTGTTCAGAGACTGCTCCTCAGTCATGCTTCAATGCACCTCAGCAAGTTTTTGCTGTGACACTGGGCAGACTGTTAAAATATAGCAGGGTTTATTAGTCAACTGAAACACAGCATTAGAAAGGCTTTAGATTAGGACAGAGAAGCAAAGACGACAATATAGTCCATATTGGCCAAAGCTCTTGAGCCACGCTGCTGTTAAGAGTTTTGTTTCCTTTCACTTTGCCTGTCCGTTTGTCTGCGCTCCGGTAGAGCTCCCTGTGTCTGCAAACCCAGTTCTTCCTGCTCCCAAGCACATCATGAGTCCATGTGTGCTTCACTCAGCCAAGGGGAGATCCTGCCATGGACAGGGGACAATTATTCCCTTGTCTCTGTCGGGTATTCCATTGATGTAGGTTGGTCCCAGCCTGTCCTTAATGACCCATTCATATCACCCCGTGACAGCTCCGTGACAAAACACTTCATGTCTCCTCCTCTTTCTAATCATGGCAACACCAACCCCAGAGGGAAACTGACATGTGTATTGGCATCACCAAAACTCCCACCTCTCTCACAGCCCCTGGAGAGAAAGCAAACCACGGGAACTGGAGGTCAGTCCAGTGAACACAGTGGAGGACAAGCTGCAACCCTCACACCCTGGTCAAACAGGAGAGGCAGGTGGGTCCCCACCCATAGAGAGGGGCTGGCTAGAGGCCTGATACCCGAGAGGCCATTGCTTGAGCAGACCATGGAGGCAGGTCAAAGGCTTCGCTACCCCAGAACTGTGACATCGCAAAAGCAGATTTGGGGGAATTAGGAAACCGAGTGACTCAGGTGTAATGGGAGGGAGAATTAAACTCCCCCAGTGTGTGGAGAAAGCTGGGGAATTAAACACTAAAATTCAGGAGCAACAGCCCCTAATTCTTCCAGAAAAGGAGACTGTAAGAAACAAGAACTGGGCCACGCAAGCTCCGGAGGGACAGGCTCAGAGATCCAAGGAGCCTGGAGGGAAGCCAGCTTGTGGCTGCTGCAGATGGGGAGAGGGGGGACAAGACTCTCCAGACTTTCACTCCTGTTGACCCCGACCTGATTTTATCATCTACGACCACCATGTCTTGGGGGCAATTTTATACTCGCTAGAGGGAAAATGACATGATCAGAGTATTGCTTATTAGCTTGGAACATGCGTGGAGGGGCAAGGAGGCGATGCAGGTCTACACTACAGCCGGGATCGATCCACCCATGGTCGATTTAGCGGGTGTAGTAAACACTCGCTAAATCAACTGCAGATCCCTCTCCAGTCGCCCCCTGTACTCTATCCAGATTAGAAGAGTAAAGTAAGTTGACCTCCTGCAGCGTACGCCCTGTGGTAACGCGATCTAAGGTACGCTGACTCCAGCTACTTTATTCATGTAGCTGGAGTTGCGCAGCGTAGGTCGACTGACTGCGGTAGTATAAACATAGCCAAAGCTTGCTACAGTTAAGGGCCTTATATTAGGTGGAGGCTTTGTGGGAGTAGCTATGCTGAAGTCTGGGATTTATCTGAATAGGCCTAAGGAGAGAATCCCAAGTCAGATATTTTGCACCCTGATTTTGAAAGACTAACGAGTAACCACAAACAGGTGCAATACGCCACAGGATTCTGAAAGCGGAGGTGGGCTTTAACAATTAGGTTGCTATGCAGTATCTCAGCAGTTGGACGCATTCATATATTGGAATTATTAATAAGTAAGTGATGTAAATCATGAGTATTAATGCTTGATGCCTGGGTAGCGGCCCTGCAATGGGAGGGAGGAATGCAGCAAGGACTCAGAATCAGTGGTCAGGGTCGCTGTGCATAGAGATAGGGAGGTTATATGAGGAGAGGGGTAATAAGTGGGAGAGGGAGGTTAAAAGTTAAAATAATAATATTTGGGGGAAAATGTGTAATGAAGCAAAACTGAACAGAAATAAAACTGGAGTGTAGGCTC
Source organism: Mauremys reevesii (assembly GCF_016161935.1). Taxonomy (NCBI): domain Eukaryota; kingdom Metazoa; phylum Chordata; order Testudines; family Geoemydidae; genus Mauremys; species Mauremys reevesii. The sequence continues at coordinate 30,414 of NW_024100762.1, read as the reverse complement.
TAAAGCTTGGGTACATATGAACATAAGAAAGGCCAGACTGGTCAGACCAAAGGTCCATCTAGCCCAGTATCTGTCTACCGACAGTGGCCAATGCCAGGTGCCCCAGAGGGTGTGAACCTAACAGGCAATGATCAAGTGATCTCTCTCCTGCCATCCATCTCCATCCTCTGACGAACAGAAGCTAGGGACACCATTCTTACCCATCCTGGCTAATAGCCATTTATGGACTTAGCCACCATGAATTTATCCAGTTCCTTTAAACATTGTTATAGTCCTAGCCTTCACAACCTCCTCAGGTAAGGAGTTCCACAAGTTGACTGTGCGCCATGAAGAAGAACTTCCTTTATTTGTTTTAAACCTGCTGCCTATTAATTTCATTTGGTGACCCCTAGTTCTCGTATTATGGGAATAAGTAAATAACTTCTCCTTATCCACTTTCTCAACATCACTCATGATTTTATATACCTCTATCATATCCCCTTAGTCTCCTCTTTTCCAAGCTGAAGAGTCCTAGCCTCTTTAATCTTTCCTCGTATGGGACCCTCTCCAAACCCCTAATCATTTTAGTTGCCCTTTCTGAACCTTTCTAGTGCTAGAATATCTTTTTGAGGTGAGGAGACCACATCTGTACACAGTATTCGAGATGTGGGCGTACTCATGGATTTATATAAGGGCAATACTATATTCTCCGTCCTTGTTCTCTATCCCCTTTTAATGATTCCTAACATCCTGTTTGCTTTTTGATCGCCTCTGCACACTGCGTGACATCTTCAGAGAACTATCCACAATGACTCCAAGATCTTTTTCCTGACTCGTTGTAGCTAAATTAGCCCCCATCATATTGTATGTATAGTTGGGGTTATTTTTTCCAATGTGCATTACTTTAAATTTATCCACATTAAATTTCATTTGCCATTTTGTTGCCCAATCACTTAGTTTTGTGAGATCTTTTTGAAGTTCTTCACAATTTGCTTTGGTCTTAACTATCTTGAGCAGTTTAGTATCATCTGCAAACTTTGCCACCTCACTGTTTACCCCTTTCTCCAGATCATTTATGAATAAATTGAATAGGATTGGTCCTAGGACTGACCCTTGGGGAACACCACTAGTTACCCCTCTCCATTCTGAGAATTTACCATTAATTCCTACCATTTGTTCCCTGTCTTTTAACCAGTTCTCAATCCATGAAAGGGTAGGGATTCGGGGTTAAAGATCTGGGATTCCTCACAGCTCCAGATCCCTAAACCTCTCCTCCCATCCACTGACCCATCCAGCCCACTTCCTGGTTGCCCTTCCTCCACACTCCTCTCCCCTTCATCCCATTACTCTCAGACGACACCACCTCCCAGCACCTTGGGAACATCTTGTGTTCCCTCCTCATCTCTCACTACCTCATCCCTCCCTGCTGCTTCTTAGCTCTAATCCTGCACACACCCTCCCCATGTCCAGGCACCCCAGAATTATCTACTCCCCCCTTCTTCTCCTCTCCCACAACTCTGTTCTCCCTTCACCCGTGGGGTCCTGAATGGCAACATTATACGCTCTCCTCATCTGCCTGTCACACAAGCCAGGCATGAGTCATACACCTATTTACTTTAGAATTCTACAGTCAGCATATTTTCCTATTAAAATGAGGAAAAGGCATGAAAGCTACAGTTATTAATGTAGTTGCTAATGTAGCCAATAAGGATGCATTCAATGCAATTTTAAAATGACTAACGGCACCAAAAAGGCACATGTCCAAAAATGATACTTATGTATGGGAAATAAGGCAAAAACGGGGCAAGGAAACTTGTATGACAAATAAAGGTATAAAGTTATCACTACTGGGTTCTTTAGACCCCGCAGCTTCTAAGAACCCAGGGGACAGGACTCTCACCCAGCGAGGTCACGCTCTCATAGTTCTCCTGCATGACGCCTCTGCAGAGAGCTCTCTGAGTGGGGTCCAGCAGAGCCCCTCTTCCTGGTGAAATACACAGCCACCTCCTCGAAGGTCACCGGCCCTGAAAGAGAAAGAGTCCAACACTCAGTACCTGCTGCCCCACTCACAGTCCCATTACTCACAGAACAGCAGCACCAGGTAAATGGAAGCTCCAGGAGGCACATGTTAACAGAGTCCCACCCCACCTTGTCTAGAGCATCCAGGAGGCATCAGAGGGTAGAAAGAGAGAACCTTTGTGTCTCCCAGCTGACAGATGGAGGCAGGGTCTTAACATTTATCACATACCTACTAGCCAGAGCTTGATATAGGAGATGGGGCTGTCTCTGGACCCTGCTGGTGTCTCCCTGGTAGGAATGCCAACACTCTCCAAATAAAATATATGGAAGAAAGGGGAAGTCAATAGTAAAGAATATAAGTTAGAAAGTGAGAATTGTAGAAAGTTGGTAAGGGAAGCTATCGGAAATCAATGATCAACCAATGAAAAGAAGAAGGAAGTTTTAAAAAGTATATTAAGTACAAAATTAATCCTAACAATGGTAATGGTAAATTACTAGACGGAAATGGCAGAATTATCAACAATCATGCAGAACAGGTAAAGTGTTCAATAAATATTTCTCTCCTGGATTTGGAGAAAAACAGATGATGTAACTCATATCATAAGATGTTGATGCTGACAGTTTTTCCATTCCAACAGTAACTCACGAGGACATTACACAGCAGCTGTTAAAGTTAGATGTGTTTAAATCAGTGGGTCCAGATAACTAGTGTTTTGAAAGACCCGGTGGAGGAACGTGGTGGACTGTTAATGTTGATTTTAATTAGGACTTGGAACACTGGGGAAATTCCATAAGACTGGAATAAAGCTCATGCTGTGCCAATATTTAAAAACTATTAAAGAGATGATGCAGCTAATTACAAGAGTGTTAGTCTGAAATCGATACTGGGCAAGAGAATGGAGCAGCCAATACTGGATTTCATTAATAAAGAATTAAAGAAGGGTAATATAATTAGTACCCATTAAAAAGGTTTAGACACAATAGATCAGTGGTCCCCAACGTGGTTCCCGTGGGCACCATGGTGCCCGCCAGGGCATTTATGTGTGCCCGCCTAGTGCCCAGCAGGGGAGAAAAGCCTCCTGGGGACAGAGTACTCCAGGGCTGCAGGCTGCGGGCACCAGTGTTCTCTGTTCTCCCGGCTTCTCTCTGCACTGCCCAGAACTAGCACCAAAAAAACTCAAAACACATCATGCAGAACAGGTAAAGTGTTCAATAAATATTTCTCTCCTGGATTTGGAGAAAAACAGATGATGTAACTCATATCATAAGATGTTGATGCTGACAGTCTTTCCATTCCAACAGTAACCCAAATCACTCCGACTCTGCAGAATGGACGCCCCGTAGCATGTGCTGCTCCAGGCACGTGCTTGTTCCACTGGTGCCTGGAGCCGGCCCTGTATGTGAGTAATTGTTGGCACCCGCCACACTCTTCTGAAAACATGAATGTGCTACTGGCCACAAAAAGGTTGGGGATCACTGCAATAGATCCTATCAACCTAACTGGATATTCTTATTGGATGAGATCAAAAGTTTGGTTGCAGCTAATAGTACTGATGTAATATACCTAGACTTCTGTAAGGGATATGGGTTGGTTCAGCACGATATTTTGACTAGAAAAATACAAAATACACACAGCATACATTAAATAGCTTAAAAGCAGGGATTTTAAATAGGGAACCATGGTCGAGTGGATTTCTTTCTAGCGGGTTCCTGCAAGGATTGTTCTTGGTCCTGTGCTATTTGACATTCTTATCAATGACCTAGAAGAAAATATAAAATCATCACTGATAAAGTTTGCAGTTGCCACAGATTGGGGCTGGTGGTAACTACTGAAGTGTCAATAGATTCAGGTTCCGGCAGTAGGAGTCTGGGAAGTTTTCCCAGTCCTGGCTGGAGGGTTATTTCCTGTTCCACAAAGAGAAGAAGTTCCATTCACAACACCTGTGCCTTGAAATTAGGACCTACCTGACACTACACCCCATATTCAGCATTGTGGTAGGATTATAATATGATTAGGACATAATTATGAGGCATTTTCTACAAGATGAGTCATGTGAAGTGTCACTGGAAAAGTTATGACTTGCTGAATATGATTATCCTACCTGTGTGCATGGATCATGTTTGTATCTGAAGTTATGAATATTGACTCGGTATCTGTCTTTCAAATGTGCTTACTCTGGGTAACACCCACAACGAGCCTTCAGGTACAAGAATGAAGAAGCCAGACAGTGCTGATGACTCATCAACAAAGACAATGGACCATGGAAGAGCTTAGCCTTCCTGCGAATGTTTCAGCCAGCCTATGAGTCATGGCTACTATGACTTGGCAGGGCATGCGACCAGACCACATGACAATGAACTTCATTTTGGTACCTGTATTTTTCCACAAACTGGACTGGAAACTTAGTTTAGAACAAAGGGTTTCTGCGATATGGAAAAGCTGCATAAGGTGGGGTGTGTCATCATCTCTTGGCCTCATTCCCCAGACAAGAGAACTCCTGAAGCACCTGAGAAACAAAGACTGAACTGGGGGAGGTGTTGGTCCCAGGGTAAAGGGATTTCCAGCTTGTGTATGGAAACTTGGTGGACTGCTCCTATCATCAGTCAGGGTGAGAAACTGCTAATTCAAATTCTATCCATCTAGTATGTTAGGCTTGGTGTGAGTTTTTGCTTATTTGCTAAGTAATCTGCTTTGATCTGTTTGCTACCGCTTATCGCTGGGAAATTGGCTGTTGTCGTCTATCTGTCCTTGAGTGGCTTAGGTAAAGAACTCAGGTAGCTTAGTTGGATGCATGGTGCCACCTGCTGTCCTGTTGGGTGATAACAAGGCTAAATCTCCAGCAGTGTGAAAAGGGCCAGCCCAGCTTGAGGGTTAGAGGGCACAGCAGTTCCCAGAAGCCTCCCAGACTGCACCCTAGGGGTGACAACCCATCGCACCCTCTATTACACAAGCCTAAGCAGGTTTGTCACATCATGTCCCCTCCCTTTCTCCACCCTCAATATTTCCTGCCTCCCACCACCTCGAGCAGCTCCCACCCTCCTATGCATTTACTGCTCCTCTCCCTCCAAGCAGAACCCACCACCAGCTCCCTGATAATCCCTTACCTGAGCCAGCTCCATTGCAGGCATTTCCTTCCCCCTGGGAGGATGGGATGATCTGGAGCAAAACGTGGACGTTATTCTGTAGCCTGCCAGGGTGAGAAGGGCAATGTGAGAGAATTCAGATGAGGCTTTTGTCCATTCCACATGTCGATTCCCCCCAGCATTTTCCCCTGCTAATGGAAATTCTAGGTTCTGCCACACTGTGAAGCAGAGTGAACTTATTCCAGTATAGGCCTAGCCCTCCCACCAGGGTGCAACCTCTGAGACATGATGAAACCCTCTGCCACTGGGAGTCTCTCTGTTACACTTATCAAGTCTGTGGTGGATATCAAGCCGGGAGGGGTTGCAAGTGCTTTGGAGGATAGAACTGACATTCAAAATATCTGGACAAACTGGAGAAATGGTCTGAAGTAAATAGGATGAAATTCAATAAGGACAAATCCAAAGTACTTCATTTAGGAAGGAACAATCAGTTGCACACATACAAACGGGAAATGATCATGAGGGAAGGAGCGCTATGAAAGGGATCTGGGGTCATAGTGGATCACAAGCTAAATATGAGTCAACAGTGTTGCAAAAAAAGCAAGTATCATTTTGGGATGTTTTAGCGGGAGTATTGTAAGCAAGACACGAGAAGTAATTCTTCCACTCTATTCTGCACTGATTAGGCCTCAACTGGAGAAGAGTGTCCAGTTCTGGGCACCACATTTCAGGAAAGATGTTGATAGTCCAGAGAAGAGCAACAAAAATGATGAAAGGTCTAGAAAACATGACCTATGAGGGAAGATTGAAAACATTGGGTTTGTTTAGTCTGGAGAAGAGAAGCCTGAAAGGGGACATGATCACAGTTTTCAAGTACATAAAAGGTTGTTACAAGGAGGAGGGAGAAAAATTGTTCTTCTTAACCTCTGAGGACAGGACAAGAAGCAATGGGCTTAAATTGCATCAAGGAAGGTTTAGGTTGGACATTAGGAAAAACTTCCTAACTGTCAGATTGGTTAAGCACTGACTAAATTGCCTAGGGAGATTGTGGAATCTCCATCATTGGGGATTTTTAAGAGCAGGCTGGACAAACACCTGTCAGGGATGGTCTAGATAATACTTAGTCCTACCTTGAGTGCAGGGGACTGGACTGGCAACCTCTCAAGGTCCCTTCCAGTTCTGTGATTCTATAAACCAAAGGCCAGAGAAGAGCAGGATCAAAGGAGTCACTCTGAGGATTCTCCCTGTCATTGTCCCCAAGGCAGCTGTCTCAGGTGTTGTGGAAAATTAGCCACACGGTTGATTTTAGATCAGACAGCCTGAGGCACCTTTATTGTTATACAAGCCTGCATGCAGGGAGGGACAGCGTGGCCCCATGCAAGGGGTGGCTGCCTTGTCTTCAACAGATTTCACCAGGCTTATAAAGGCTAAAACCACAAATCATTACTTACTAAATTTCCCTTATTTGGGATTATCAATGGAAAATTAAGCAAGCTAGCTCAGTACTTTTCCATATTTGGTTTTTCCTGTTATTGTTCTTTGGCAGTTTTCGTTGGTGGTCTGCCTGCCTTAAGACCCCTCCTTTGCGGTTGCATTGGATAAGGCTCTTGTCGCATTCTGGCTGAGCTGGCACATATGGGCCCTCTTTGTTCCTTTCTTCAGTTCCTCTTTCTCTGGTCTCTTCCCCCCCCCCCTCCCCCGTGCCCCTTGTACAGACAAACAAGTTTTGCAGAAGTTTCAACCTTTGTTCTTACATAGCAATTGTTCTAGCTACAGGCCTTGGGCCTGCGAGGCAAGGGGGGTTAAGGTACGCTCAAAATTCTGGGCCTATAAGCAGGGTGGGGGGATATTTTCCCTATCACAGGTTTACAAAGTTGTTGGATGGTCCAGCCTTTATACAGTCTCTCCTGGGAGTGCCCCTTTCATGGGCTGGGCCTAGGTTTAGCTTTTGGCAAGTGTGACCCCAGGGGCTCTGAGACGGGGCCTTCTTGCCACAGCACATCTTGTTTCTTTCTGTGGTTCCCCACTGAGTCCAAATGAGTAGATACTCCTGACAGTGACTGCGAACATAAGAACGGCCCACTGCATCAGAGCACTGGTCCATCTAGCTCAGTGGCCAATGCCAGGTGCTTCAGAGGGAATGAACAGAACAGGGGATCATCAAGTGATCCCCCCCGTCGCCCATTCCCAGCTTCTGGCAAACAGAGGCTAGACACACCATCCCTGCCCACCCTGCCTGTGACACTGGCAGATGAGGTGTTAGCTCTTGCAAAAGCCCCCATGTCTTCACTGAACAGGGACAAACACATAGCTGGAATCAGTCTGACTCACCTGTGTTAGTATTGTTAAAACAGGTATTAGAATGACAAGAATATGTTTAGACTTTAATGAATGCTTTATTGAGTTGCTGCCAGGGTTAATATCTGACTAGCTGCATTGTGAGCCTCTGTGGCTCTGTAAATCACCAGACAGGAGAGAGACTTTACCTAGGGGAAGTGCTGATTGGCAACAGAATGCATTACACCCCGCCTGGCAGGAAAGGTTCATCAAATCCAGATAGAGTATTACGGGATGTTAAAGATGACAAAAGATTGTTGTTGTGCTCTTGACTTCCCATTAGTTGAGTTTCCAGCTCAGAGCATATGGCAGTAAGGGGATAAAAAACCCCACACAGAAGGAACTGCTTATCTGTAAGGTGCTTGGAATCTGGGGGGCAAAGTGTCTAGGCATCAGCAAGAGATCCCCAGCTGACTAGCCTGGGTTAGTCCTAAGGAAGATATAGAGCTTGCTTATTATAGAACGGGAGTCAGCAACCTTTCAGAAGTGCTGTGCTGCGTCTCCATTTATTCACTCTAATTTAAGGTTTCATGTGCCAGTCATACATTTTAAAGCTTTTAGAAGGTCTCTATTAGTCTATAATATATAACTAAACTACTGTTGTATGTAAAGTAAATAAGGTTTTTAAAATGTTTAAGAAGGCCATTTAAAATTAAATTAAATGCAGATCCCCTGGACTGGTGGCCAGGACCCGGCAGTGTGAGTGCCACTGAAAATCAGCTCGTGTGCCGCCTTCGCACATGTGCCATAAGTTGCCTACCCCTGTTATAGAAGCTTCTATTATCTTTTCAAATTTAAGACTGAACTTGTCTGCACCTACATGATCACCTGCTTTAACTTGGTAAACAACTCTCATTTCCTTTTAAATAAATCATAATACAGGTTATTACAGAACTGGCTAGAAACATTGTCTTTGTTGTGAGATCTAAGATTCAATTGACCTAAGTAAGTAACTGGTCCTTTGGGACGTCAGGCTTGACAAAGCCCTGGCCGGGATGATTTAGTTGAGGATTGGTCTTGCTTTGAGCAGGGGGTTGGACTAGATACCTCCTGAGATCTCTTCCAACCCTGACATTCTATGACTGGCAGTAACCTGAACATTGCTGTGATTCGTGGGGTAAGGCGGTGGTTCTCAACCAGGGGTCTGGGGCCCGCTGGGGGGACACTAGCAGGTTTCGGGGGGCCACCAAGCAAGGCCACCATTGGACTCGCTGAGGCCCAGGGCAGAAAACTGAAGTCCCAGCGCATGGGGCAGAAGTCCAGGGCACTGAGTCCCACTACCCAGGCTGAAGCCAAAGTCTAAGCAATGTAGATTTGTGGGGTCCCTGTGGCATGGTACCCCGAGAGGGGAAGAAAGTGCCCCAAGGCCTCAGCCAGAGGGTTGAGCCCTGACACACGACTGGCTCAGAGGGTCTCTGCCAGTCAGGAAGGGGGAGCAGCGAGGGAAGCCTGGCAACTGATGGTTGGAGGGGTGAAGAGGTTTGGGGTATGGTGGGGGAAGAAGCGTCTGGGACTGGATAACCTGGGGCTGGGCAGTCTCCATAGGGACACTTGCTCCTCCTGTGCCCTTTCCACACCCTCTTGCCAGTCGAGAATGACCCCCCTGTCCCCACTCCCAGCGGCAGCCGTGTCTCAGGACTCTCCCAAGCTGCACCCACTAACTCTCTTCCCATTTGGGGTATAGCTTGGGGCAATAATTTCCCACCAAGATGAACCCAGCTAGCTGCTGCCTGTTCTGGTGCGACAGGGTGGGTGAAAGGCAGAACTGCAGCACTTCTCAGGCAGAATTTATTTTCTTCGTGCAAAAAAAAAAAAAATTCTGCACTGGACGTGAATTCTGTGCGTACGCAGTGCCCCAGAATTCCCACGAGTAACTCACACCCGGCACAAACATAACCTGCTCACTCCCATCTCTTCTCCCTGTGCGTCGAGTCCCAGAGCTGCTGCTGTCAGTAATGCACACAGGCTTTCACGCCCGTCAGTGCTGGCACGACCCAATCCAGTTACAGGACTGAACCCTTATTCTCCCATCACATCGGACAGTCTCAGCTGAGGGAGGGTGAGAGTGGGAGGGGGTTCAAAGAGAAAAGACTCGTTGTAGCCATATTGGTCCCAAGATATCAAAGAGAGGGATTTTTAATTGGTTCTAAAAAAAATTACCTCGCCCACCTTGTCTCTCCAAGAGATCTGAAAGTGGCAGAAGGAGACGAACAGGAAGACAGAGCTCAGGACTCTAAATCAAACATTTTCAAGCCCCTGGAAGAAACTACATTTCCCTTCTGCCCCTGGGTATGTTTGTGTCCTATATGAGGAATAACCCCATTCCTCTCACAGCAGCAAGGGGGAGACTGCAGCCAGCCCCAGATGGTCCTTCCCCAGCCTGGGATGTATTGTGAGGAAATGTGTGTGTGGTGGGTGCCTGGGCTGGGTACAGCAAAATCGATCTGCAGACTGGAAAGTCAGGGCAACTTCAGCACAGCTTGGGGGCAGGGCTAGCAGTTCTGGAGCTGGGCCTCTGTCTCCACAGGTCCCATGGCAGATGGCTCTGGCAGCATCAAGTGGGTCCATCACGGCAGGGAAAGGTTGGGGTAGTGTCTGAAATCGGGGTGAGGATTGCAGGGGGGAGGGGGGGTCCATGCCCAGGAATGGGGGAGGGGGGTCCATGCCCAGGAATGGGGGAGGGAATTCACCTCCCCACCCCTCTGCAGAGCCCAGGAACTAGGGATTTATCCAGCAAAGTGAATTTCACTCTGGGTGACTTTGAGCCGGCCACAGAAAGATCCTTGTGTTTTAGGCTCCACACTGACCCCAGGAGTTTACTAGTATTCCCTCCCCAGACTGCCGGGGGCAGCCAGGGATAATTAGTGGGTTATGGGAATTAGAAGATGAAAACTCACTAAGAACAATGATATTTGTGTGTTTATTATTAAATCCCCAGACACCCACCAATCCCCATCCTCCTTCCCATGAGCTATAAATATCTAAGGGACTCAGCTATTGATCCTGCAGCCAGTTCCTGCCCTTCCCACTTTCTAAAGCAGCACTTTTAAGAACAGGCCAGGGAAACATGCAAATACTTTGAACCAAATTCCAGAAGCTGCTGAGCATGGAGAAGTTACAATGAAACCAAGGTTCCGTCTCTCCAAGGACCTGGCCCCTAGTGCAAAATAACAGACACTCCCCAGAAATATGAAACAGCAACTTCATAACTGATAGATTATTATCTATTGACTTCTGGGAATTACCCCCCCAAAAAACCCAGAAAACAAAACAAAAAAACCCCCCTAATGACGGTGTTATCCTGAGGAAAAGATTTCATGTGTCTTTAGATCATACCGATTTGTATTCTGGAATTTTATACAATAAAATGCCTAATTCGTAGCCCTATGGCAATTGCCTGATGTCACTACAGAGCAGAATTAAGGCTGGTGCCTTAGTTGTGAATTTCCATCCCTAGCATATTGCAATTTCTGTTATGGGTTTGACAAAATTCATTTTGTCTATTTCTTACTTTTAATTTCAATTGATAGCGATATTTATTTTTAAGCCCTTTTTTCAATGTTTACAATTTCAATGTTCAGAGCTGTGGGAAGTTATGGGGGTCGTCAGACAACAATTATTTAATTACAGTAACTTTTGAGATTCCAAAAGCCAAATCATAGAACTGTTCAAAGAGAAATTGTCAATGTCACATGCAAAATATACAGTGTAAATATCCTTAAATCAAACTGGACTTTCTCCAGAAGCATTTCTGTATATTACCTATATAAATATTTTTTCATCTGTCTGTGCGTACAGTGAAATCAACATTTACCGCAATTTATTCATAAAAATCCAATCCTTTCGAGCATAATTTTAAGTAATGACGTACTTGAATTCTTTCACTTCCTAGACTGGAATGTTTCATTTCAGGATAATTACACCCTCCCTGTGATGTATTTCACTCTCAGTACTGTAACCCCCTCGTGATGTAGCTCCTGTCTGGGAGCTCTGCTGAGGCGAGTGACATTATGATCAGATGATGACACTCTGACACATGAGAAGAGACACATGGGGGAGGGTGGAGGATGAGGTAACATGGAGGCTTCCAGAGTTGAACGTGGCCGTAAGAGCAAACGCCCTCTCAGCCTCTCCTCTCTCCCACCTCCCAGAGTCAGTAATTCTGAGAAATCGTTCCCTGAAATCTAAATAGCCCCAGTATGAGAGACAGTGATTAACGCAGGTACCTTGGGGGCTGCAGCGCCAACCCCCTGCCTGGACGAGGAGGGTGAAGAATTGCAGTAGAAATGGGTTAAGGCTGGGAGAGGGCACAGCTGATGTGGGACTGGGAGCTGAGTTGACCAAGAGGCCAGAACCCATGGGCGGGCGGGGGAAGGAAGGAGAAGAAGTCAACAGGACTGGGTAGAGGCATTTCAGTGTATTTTCCCCATTAACCATTCTGTCATGTATTTAATTTCAGAAGCTTTTCATTCACATCTAAACACCCTGGAGCTAAGCTGGGTTGATGCATTTCCACTTACAGTGGTACAGTTTTAATCAGGTGTTGAATCAGATGCTTATGCAACACAAAGCAGTCAATAATGGGTGTGCTTTCATGAACTGACTTGTCTGTGTGCTGTGCATTGCTTTGAAAAAAAGATGGTGTGAACGACTGTCAAAATTTTAGGCATTAAGAAATAATAAGAAGTTGTCAGTTCCTTTCTCATGCTTTCTCTCATAATTTTAGTGTCAGTTTTGAATCAGTATTAATACCATGTTGTTTTAACAGCAGTAGGGTCCATTTGTATAATTGTTTGGAAGATTTCATTGGATATTGTGACCCAGCCGTCTTCACCTTTTCTTTTGAGATTCCTAAATATAACCCAGCGCACCACTCCTGACAGACTGCAAGCCCTGGCCGGTGACATGCCCCTTAGAGAGCAAACACCAGACGAGCCCTTTCGCCCTAAAACGCGGAATTGGCTCTGACATTGCTTTATCCGCCCCACCAGAAAATGCTGTAGGGAACCAGGTCATTACAGAGACTGTCACTAGGTACCGTTCTACTAGCTCTGGGCCAACATTCAAATGGTTCTGTTTGTTTATCTATCATTCTGCTTTGCAATTCTTAGATCCCATTTAAAAACTGGAACTGAAATAACCAAAGCAAGTTAAGAAGGGAGTGACATCGGGCACAGGTGGGTGTAAAACAATAAAGGGAAAGAACTGACTATGGGAAAACGAACATCGCAAACTATCAGAGCCCCAGACACAGGCGCCGACTTACATGGGGCTCTGGGGCTTTAGCCCCAGGAATATTCCCAAGCAGGGGCTCTGCCCCACCAATGTTTTCTCCCCTGCTTGGAGCGCACCCCCCGCCGCCACCGCCACCGTCGCCACGGCTGGAGCTTCCCCCCTCCCCGCCCGGCAGGGGCGGCTCTAGGCACCAGCAAAACAAGCTGGTGCCTAGAGCTGGGGCCCCAGCTCATCCTGCCGCTGCGAGCCGAGGAGCGGCCCGTCCCCTGCAGCCGGGCAGGGCCGCGCTCCCGGCTCCGCTTGGGGGAGAGGGATGGCCTCACCGTAGCGCGCCCCGCCTTGCTGCAGAGGACGGGCCGCCTCCTCCGCTTGTTCCCGGGTCCTAAACAGCCCGGCAGCAGCAGCTTGGCTGGGGGGGGCGGGGCTGAGCTCCGCCCGCCAGAGCCGCGTGGTCAGGGGCGGGGCTACAAGCCCGGGCCGAGCAGGGGCAGCTGAGCTCAGCCTGAGCTCATGGCCCCGCCTCCCCACGCGGCTCTGAGCGGGAAGAGCTCAGCCCCTCCGGAGCCGCGGCTGCTGCGCGGTGAGCCGGGGGTGAGCAGCCGGGGCGGGGGGGGTGGGGAGTGTGGCTAAGGGGCAGGGAGTCCCGGGGACACTCAGGGGGCAGGGAGGGGGCACAGGTTCTGTGGGGGGAGGGGCGGTCAGGGGCCAGGGACGGGGGGTTGGATTGGGGGGGTCTCAGGGAGGTGGTTGTCAGGTACCCCGACCCCATTAGCCCCAGGCCCAGCCCTGACCCCAGCTCCAAGCCCAGCCCCACTGAGATGGGCACCCCCCCAAACCCATCCTCCCCACCCAGCCCTGTCCCCCAGCTCCAAGCCCAGCCACTCTGAGGTGGGCACCCCCCCAAACCCATCCTCCCCACCCAGCCCTGACCCCCAGCTCCAAGCCCAGCCCCTCGGACCTGGGCACACCCCCGGCCCCATCCCCCTCACAGCCCTGACCCCCAGCTCTGAGCCCAGCCCATCTGATCCGGACATCCCCCTGTACCCATTCCCCCCACAGCCCTGACCCCAGCTCCGAGCCCAGCCCCTCTGATCCGGACACCCCCTGTACCCATTCCTCCCACAGCCCTGACCCCAGCCCGAGCCCAGCCCATCTGATCCGGACATCCCCCTGTACCCATTCCCCCCACAGCCCGGACCCCAGCTCCGAGCCCCGCCCCTCTGATCCGGACATCCCCCAGTGCCCAGTCCTCCCACAGCCCAGACCCCCGCTCCAAGCCCCGCCCCTCTGATCCAGACACCCCTGACCCCATTCCCCACAGCCCTGACCCCAGCTCCGAGCCCAGCCCCTCTGATCCGGACACCCACCTGTACCCATTCCCCACAGCCCTGACACCAGCCCGAGGCGAGCCCCTCTGAGCCAGACAACCTCCGACCCCATCTCCCCATAGTCCTGAGCCCAGCCCCTGTGAGCCGGGCACCCCCCAGAGCCCAGCTCCCACCCCGCCCTGGGCAACAGCAGCACAACCTCCAGGCAGTGACAGCCCATTGGCACCACCCATCACCCAGCAACAGCCCATTATGTAATTGCAAATGTAGACAGACCAGTAAAGCATTTAATGTTTTTAAATAATGTATTTGGTGTATTTTCAAATTATTACAAATTAATTTTCACTAGTTATTTTTTACATTTCCAAATACATGTTACTATAGTATTGCAACTTTTTTTATGGAAGGGGCCCCTAAAATTGCTTTGTCCCAGGCCCCCTGAATCCTCTGGGCGGCCCTACCCAGTGTGTGTGAGGAGCTGGGGAGGGAGGGAAACGGGTCCCTGGAGCCAAGCCCGGCTGCGATGGCAGTGAGGGGCTCCTGGAGTGTGTGAGGAGGTGAGCAGCCGGCTGGGTCTGGCTGGTGCTGAGCAGGTAGCCCCGCAGCTGGAGATCCTCGCCTTCCCTCCTGCCGGGGCTGGGCCAGGGCACCATGAGGCTGAAGAGCAGCAGGTCCAGGGGGCTCTCCAGGTCCTCGGCTGCCAGCAGCCAGACAGTAAAACAGAAGGTTTATTAGATGACAGGAACACAGTCTAAAACAGAGCTTGTAGGTACAGAAAACAAGACCCCTCAGTCAGGTCCATCTTGGGGGGTGGGGCGCCCCGACCCAAGTTCTGGGCCTCTCCCGCTTTCCCCAGCCAGCTCCAAACTGACACTCCCTCATCTGGCCTTTGTGTCTCTTCCGGACAAGGAGGCCACCTGATCTCTTTGTCCCCAACACCGTCAGTTGGCACTTTGCAGGGGAAACTGAGGCACCCACACAGTATTCAGAGAAAACATTAAGAACATTCCCACTTTGTCACAACAGGTGCAACAAAATTTAATACTGTATATTAAAGCAGGCAAGTGCTGCTTCTGACTTTCCACTTTTAATTGACCCTTGTAATCTTGTAGTGTTGACGATTGTAGCTTCATTTTATATCAGCTTACAGGGTGAGAGCGGGGGACACCACCATTTTGGGCCCCACCAAAAATTATACGAACCTGCCGCCTATGGCCCCAGACCCCCGCCCAACTGAACCCACCCCAGCCAGGCATATCAAGCTGGGCCCCTGAAAAATCGCCCAGCCCATCTGGCAGTGAATGCTGCGTGTTCCAGGCGGAGCTATGGTGTGTGCGTCTGCTCTGCTGAAGTGCTGCTTTGGTACGGAAGGCACCACGGCCACAGGGAGCAGAGACATGGACTCCTACAAAACAAAATCCCAGATACACCTCCAATGCCGCCTCCCCACTGTCTGCCATCTCCTCCCCCACCGCCACATGGCCATTCTCAGCCCATTGCTAACAGTTCCTTCCAGCCTTCAGCACTATAAATAAATAAAACGTGGTGTTACGAAAGGTAGATGGTGCCAGAGAAACCTGATCTGGATGTCAGTAAGGCATTTGATACAGTTCCACATGGGAAACTAGTTGTTAAATTGGAGAAGATGGGGATTAATATGAGAACTGAAAAGTCAATAAGGAATTGGTTATAGGGGAGTCTACAGGGGGGGTCATACTGAACGGTGAGTTGTCAGGCTGGAGGGAGGTTACTAGTGGAGTTCCTCAGATCAGTCTTGGGACCAATCTTATTCAACATTTTTATTAGCGACCTTGGCACAAAAAGTGGGAGTGTGACACAAAACTGGGAGGGATTGCCACTATGGAGGACAAGAAAATCATACCAGAAGAACTGCATGACTTTGAAAGCTGGAGTAATAGAAATGGGATGAAAATTAATATTGCAAAATTATGCACTTAGGGACTATTGACAAGAATTTTTGCAATGACCTGGAGACTTATCAGTTGGAAGTGACAGAGGAGGAGAAAGACCTGGGTGTATTGGTTGATCACAGGGTAATTATGAGCTGCCAATGTGGTGTGGCCATGAAACAGGCTAATGCAGTCCTAGGATGCATCAGGCGAGGTATTTCCAGTAGACACAGGGAAGGGTTAGTACTTCTGGCCTTAAAGTCTGTGAGTCTATAAACTGTGGCTTGCGTTGCACAGACACTGGTGGAGCTCAGGCCCCATCGTGCTGAGTATGGCAGAGACCCTGACTGAAATCAGCACCCGCATTGTGCTGGGCACTGCAGACAGAGAGGGACAGTCCTTGCCCCAAAGAGATCACAGTCCAAGTAGACAATGGGTACAAGGAAAACAGAGAGGCTGTGACTTCCCCAAGGCCACCAAGCAGGTCAGGGACAGAGCCAGGAACAGACCCCGTTAATGCCTTAGCCACATCACCCGCAGCTTGGAAAGGTCCCAGACCCCATTGCATTAGGCTGCAGGAAGAGGTGGTTTATCCATGGATGCACAGGCAGTCCCTGCACACAGCTGGGGGTGGGGGGGGTGTCCTGGGTCAGGAGAAGTCAGTGTCCAGCCCTGTGGGGCTGTGGTCCTGGCTCATACACCTCACTGCTGCCCCTCCATTACCAGCTGCACTGTTCAGCCAGCCCCAGGCCTCAGAGACATCACTGTCCCCACATCCCAAACCTTCAAACTGGGACATGGTGCACCAGTGCCAATCCGAGTGCACCGGTGTAAATTCTGTCTATACTAAGAGTTTGCACCACTGCCTAAAACCCCAGTGCGGCAGAGCCCTTCAGTGCCCAGACCAGCAGTACGGGGGCACTAGAACTGGGATCTATTTCTAGCTCGGTCAGGGCAGCCTGGGTGACCTTGGACACGTCAATGTTTCACCTCCCAACTTTAGGCTATTGACCCAGCTGCCCACTCACTGGGGTCTCCTCTCTCTCCAGAGCTGCTCACCACTCAAATCTGTGCGGGGGTCCCCAGAGCTAAGGCAGCTCAGCTCGGGAATAGTCTTACAAGGGGGGCTGTGGAGTCTCTGTCCCTGGAAGTTTCTAAGAGCAGTGTGACGAAGTGGGGCTGTTCTTAATGTTTCCTCTGAATACTGTGTGCGTGCCTCAGTTTCCCCTAGGCATTTCTTAAGTCCCCACTGTGCATAAATGGCCGACACTTTGTATCCTAGCAACAAATGGCTGGGGCCCTTCCCCCCGCAAGGGGCTGGCTGAAGGTGAACAGAGAGATCAGGTGACCTCCTGGCCCAGCAAAGAGACAAAGCCCAGAGGGGGAGGGGCTGGAGGGGGTTTCAGTTTGGGAGCTGGCTGGGGACGAGGCGTGAGGGCAGACGTGGGGGTCTGCCTCACTGGGCCCCAGAATGGACCCGGACGAGGGGTCCGGTTCTCTGTACCTACAAGCTCTGTTTTAGCCCCTGTTCCTGTCATCGAATAAACCTCTGTGTTACTGGCTGGCTGAGAGTCACGTCTGACTGCGAAGTGGTGGGGCAGGACCCTCTGGCTTCCCAGGACCCGCCTGGGCGGACTCTCTGTGGGAAGCGCAGAGGGGCAGAGGATGCTGAATGCTCCAAGGAGAGACCCAGGAGGTGAAGCTGTGGGAACTTCTTACCCTGGAGACAGTCTGCTCCGAGGGAGAGGGGGTTCCCCAAAGTCCTGCCTGGCTTCGTGGGGAACAGTTCCAGAGCAGCGCCCGGGGGCTCCGTTGCAAGCAGGGAGGACAAAGCTCTGTCAGAGAGAAGCTACATAGACTTGGTCCTGCCCCCGCAGAGAGAGCTGGACTTGATGACATCTTGAGCTCCTGCCCAGCCCTACATGTCTCTGATGCTATGAAATAGATACGTATAAAACACAACGTACAGAGTAAAACCCACAACATGTCAGGCAATTCAGAAAAACAAAACCACAGCATACAATGACAATACAAAGGAAAAGAAAACCACACAATGCTCACTAATACACCCTAGGACCAAATTACACAATGAAAAGAGCTCAACTCAAACCAGCATGACACAGGCACCAAATACACTGAGGCAAAACAATGCACCATAAAACTATGGAACACAACATGGTGCAGTCACAAATGGCACCATGCAAAACAGCTCAGCCTAGAACAGGGCACAGCACAAAACAGAAATATTTCAGTGTAGGCCTGAAGGGATCTTGAGAGGGCGTCTACTCCAGCCTCCTGTGCTGAGGCAGGACCAAGTATCCCTAGACATTCCCAGACTGGTGTATCTCTAACCTGATCTTAGAAACCTCCAGTGAAGGAAATGCCACAGCCTCCCTTGGAAGCCAATGCAAGGCAACACAGACCCCTTGCTCTCTAGAGAGAAAGGGGGCAGGATGGGAGAGGATAGGGGGGTCCAGAGAACCCCAACCAGACCATCACTGGCAGGCTGGGAATCCTAAAGGGTTCCCCCCACCAAGAGCCCCCAACAGCCAGGGACCACCCCAGGGGACCCTCACTGGGAATTCAGTCCTCACTGCCTGCCCAGGATTCCCTACTGCCTGCCAAGGACACCCACCTGTCCTGCAGCAGGACCTGCCATGCCGCTTGCCTGGGACCCCTGATGCTTTACAATGGGACCCTCCTCTGCTTGCCTGGCATCCCGACCTAGTGCCTGGCACTCCCCCACCCAGTTCTGTGCATTGGGCATGACTGAGCCCCTGGCACAGCACCAGGCTCCTCTAACCCCTGCCCTGCCTCCCAAGAGATGCCCACCCTCACTGTTCTGCACCAACAAGTCCCCAGTGATACCCACCTCCAGGACCCACAGCCTCAGGGCTGGGCACATCAGAAACCTCCCCTAAACCTCCAGAACCCACCAAATTTGATTAGGTACCCCTGCCCAGTCACCCAGAGGCCTCCTCCTCCCACAATGCCCCTTCAGCTCGAGCTGCAATCTCCCACACAGACACCCCATCCCCTACCCCAGCAACAGTTACCTCACTGTGTCTGCTAAGTGGATAGAAAGTTATCACTGCCTCCTGCTGGCCAGTCACCCGGGCAGAGGGATCCCTGGGCGGTGCTGCTTTAACAGGAGAATGGAAGGCCTGGCGGGCAAGAAAGGTCCATGCCCTGTCACTAGCTACATCTTCGCACTGCGGGAAGCAACCCTCCCAGAGACCATTTGTCATGGGCTTTGAGATACTGCTGACCCACGCTGCACTCAGAGTGACCTCTCACCCAGTGCCAGCTGGAGAAAAGACAAGGGTCCAACCGACTCTCCTGTTACCAGCTGGGAACCACTGATCCCCAAACAGGGGAGGCCTCTGGATTTGATGGGTATTAAATCCGTTTAGAGAGGAAAGTGGAAAATCAGAGGGATTTTATATCAGTTGTTGATACGAGTTAAAATCTGAGTGTTTCACATCAATATTTGATAACTGAATAGAGAGAAAATGGGCAACATTTGCCAACATTTTATATCCATGTTCAGGAATCTGAGAAAAGGTGTAAATCTGAGATTTTCTTAGTATTTTATAATTCAAGAGACAGGGAAAATCTCAGGCCATAGTCAATAAGAAATAGACAATTAGAGAAAAAGTGGGGCTTAGGATAATTTTTAGATTTGCAGAGAATACATATCAGAAACTACGCAAGTGATAACATGAGAGAAGGGGGAGGGATAGCTCAGTGGTTTGAGCATTGAGCTGATAAACCTGGAGTTGTGAGTTCAATCCTTGAGGGGGCCATTTAGGAACTGGGATAAAAATCTGGGATTGTTCTTGCTTTGAGCAGGGGTTGACTAGATACCTCCTGAGGTCCCTTCCAATCCTGATAGTCTATGAACACCGCCAAGATCTGAGGGGATTTTATGTTGCTGTTAAATAACTAGAGGGAAAAGGGGAACTGTTGGACTGGATTTTATATTACTATCCAATTCATATACAGAAAGTGATGGTTCCTCCCACCCCCACAGGCAGCAGGGAGCCCTGTGAGGAGCTGCTTTAAGAGGGCAAAGGGGGGTGGGGGAGCTGGCAGGTCCCTGGAGGCGGGACGGGGGCAGCAGTGGGGGATGGGCAGGTGGCTGTGTTGGTAGTTGGGGGCAGTAACTGGGACTGGGAAACTGGGGTCCGGCAGCCCCCACGGGGACACGTGCCCCTCCCGTCCCCCGGCAGAGAACCGGCATCTCACCCTCACCCCACGCCAGGGGCAGCCACGGGCTGGGGACTGACCCAGGCAACAATTTCCCATCCGGACAAGGACAAATCGCTGCAGATAAACGGGAGGGGGACTTCATCGGGAGATTTTAAATTAACACTTGAGAAGTGTGGGAGACCGGGCACTATCGGGGAGATCAGAGAGATGCTCATTGGGGAATCTCCTGGATTTTAGAGCCCCGTGAGATAACGAGAAAGGGGCGGGGCGGCTGTAGGATGTCCCCGCCTGCCGCCCTCCCGCCGGACGCCGCCTCACACGCGTGCTTGGCGCGCTGGGTCTGGAGCCGGCCCTGAAGGGGGGAGACTTGACAGACTTTGTATGAGGGAGGAAGTGGCACAAACACGGGAGGATTCAGTGAACTGACCCCAGCCCAGGGGAGCTTCCTGGCTGCACAAAACAGTTCAAATTACCCGCCCAATGACCCCTGTGAAACCCCTGACCCCCGCCCCACAGCTCAACTCCCAGCCCGGATTGTGCCCGTTAGCCCCAACCCCGCCTCCAGCTGCCTGACCCCCCCGCCCCACAGCTCAACTCCCCCAGCCCGGATTGTGCCTGTTAGCCCTCCAACCCCGCCTCCAGCTGCCTGACCCCCCCCGCCCCACAGCTCAACTCCCAGCCCGGATTGTGCCTGTTAGCCCCCAACCCCGCCTCCAGCTGCCTGACCCCCCCCTGCTCAGCCCCCGCCCCTGGAACCAGCGCCCGGCGGAACGTTCCGGCTGATACGGGCAGGGGAAGGGCAGCGGCTTCAGCGGCTGTTACTGAGCATGCGCAGTGCTACGGGGAGCGATTTCATACCCCGCCGGGCCCCGGCTCCATCCCCCCGTTCCCAGCAGGGCCGAGGCGGCTCCGAGGCTTCTCCCAGGTTCCCCGGGGCAGAGTCACGTGCCCGCCCCCCCCGGGGTCTCTCACTCACCGGCTCGCACGGAGGCGGCAGCAGCAGCTTTGTTCTCCCGCCGCCAGCGGGGCTCGCACGGAGCATGCGCAGTTTCAGCTACTGACCCCTCCCTTACCTGGGCTGGAGAGGGCGGACGCGCCCCCGGGGCAGGCTGGGAGATGTAGTTCCGCGCTCTCCCTGGAGCGGAAGTGACGTCGTCTGCGGAGGCGGAGCCGGAGCGCGGACGCGTCTGGGTCGCTGCGGTTCTGCCTGGCTCGTGCGGGACCGTTGGAGCCTCTCTCGGGCCGGAGAAGGTTTGTGCCGTTGGGGCTCTGGGCATGCGCAGATCGCGGCGGAAGAGACCTTCATTAACCCCCGCGCCCGGCTCGGCCCCGCCCCCGCTGCGGAGCTGCAGCCTCCAGGGGCCGGGCGGTGACTCCGCCCCAGTGTCCGGGGGGGGGGACCCGGCATCTCGCAGCGGGGGTCCCGGGGGCGGGGGGGAAGTGTCGGTGCAGCCCGGACATGGCCGGGAGGAGCCGGTGACCCTGAGGAGCGGGAGAGAAAGGGGGCTGAGACCCTCGGATTTACCGCTGCCCCCGTGGGGACCCCGCCCCGCCCTGCCCCCTTTCTCCCTAGAGAGCCACGAGCAGCCCCCAGGGTGACCCCCCCCTCCCCCAACCCCTGAGAAGTTCCCTGCCCCCCCCCCGATTGTGCCCCCTTTTCTCTCCCCGTCGCCCGTGTCCCGCTCCCCCGGGGGGTGGGGGGGCTCTGGGGGGGTCTGGGGCCCCGGGCCCGGGACGCTGGGGACTGGGGGCCAGGAAGATCTGGCAGGACCCTGGCTGGGGCTGTGGGGTGTCTGGGGCCCCGGCTGTGGGGTCTGGGCACTGGGGGTGTCTGGGGCTGCTGCTAACCCTGATCCTGCTCCCGGATCAGTTTGTGCCACAATCCTGGCTCCAAGCGCCAGGCAGCCCCCAGCCAGGCCCACTCACCCTGGTAACTTTCTATCCACTTACCAAACACTGTCAGGTGAAATCACAGATTTTGCTTTTCTCCTCTTGAAAACTGCAGGAACTTCTGGTCCCGCAGGGAATATTCATGCCCCCAGTCCTTGTCCTAGATCCGGGGTGAGGCAGATGAGAAGGGGCTAGAAATGCCACACAATGGTCTCTTCCACAGCATTCTGGACTCATTCATTCTGAAATCTGGTTTCATTGAGACCATCGTTAATCCAGAGTCACTGCATGGAAAGACAAGGAGTGACTCCGGATGGACAGTGGGGCAACTGAGATCAGCAGAGCTGCTCTCCCCAGAGAGCTAAAGGAGGGAAGCTGCTCAAACGCTCTGTCCCTCTCTGCTCAGGATATTGGGGTTCAGCTTCCTGGGTCAGATGCTGCAGCCTCCATTGTGATCTGGGAGACCAGGCTTAGCAGCTGCTGCTCCCCCAGTGGGGCCTCTCTGCTGGGAAGTGACCCAATTAAAGCTTCTTTTCTACCCTGCCAAAGTGATGACTTTCTCCGCTCGTCCTAGCCCCTAGGGCAGCCCTGGGCCCTGTTAATACAAATTCTACCACAGACTCCAGGTAACAGACCTCAGGAAAAGTGCTGGGACTGGCAAGAAAGTGACTCTGCACAAACAGCCCCCGCCCCCCCATTTCTCCTCCCATGAGTAGTTGCCAGGAGAAAATCCAGCCCTGGGAAATCAAAGCCTCCAGGAATGGGACTGTCCCAGCCAGAGGGGCAGGCAGAGAGGACTGGGGAGGGAGACACTGAAAGGGGCAGTGGGAGAAATGAGTGGGGGGAGAGATTTCCAGCTCTCTAGTCCACCCAGACACATGTATTACAGCATCCCTGGGCAGAACCACTTTCCAGTGAACAAGAAAAGGCTCAGACAGAGGAGAAACCAGTTCTTGACTCCATATTCCCCCTGCTGGGGTGTGGCTGCCCTGGGGTCACTGTCTGAGGGAATCCCCCACAGTGACTCCTTTGGTTCTGCTCTTTTCTAGCCTTGTGTTCAGAGACTTTGTTACGGGGTGAGGGGAGGGAGAAGGGAGGTTAAAAATGTCTCTGTGGGCTTAGCCTGGCAGGAGGGGCCAGGTCTACACTGTAATAAAGAGATCAAGCATGTTCCCAGCATGGCAGAGTCTAGGATGTCTGTGTGCAGGGAAAGGGCCTGGGGGACTCGTGATGTGAAATTAACTAAAGCCTGTTCTGAGTCCTCCACAACTGCCCTTCTTGCCCTGCCAGGCTGCAGAATGACGTCCGTGTTTTTCTCCAGCTCATCCCATCCTCCCATGACACAGGGAAGAGAAATGGCTGCAGTGGAGCCAGCTCAGGTAGGGATTATTTTTTTGAGGGGGGGTTGGTGGGTTCCTACAGGAGGAAGAGGGACAGCAAATACAGTGGAGTTGGGAAGGTTTGCACAGTCTGGTTTGGAGGTTGGAGCAGGACAGGAAATGCACAGGGTGGAGAAAGGGAGGACAGGGTGTGACAAACCTGCTGGGAGTTGTTTAATAAGTGGCCTAGATTCTAGGAACAGACCCATGAGGTTCAGAGGTGGAAATGCTCTAGTCTGTGGAGCAGAAAATAACCCACGTGAATGGGGCTGGGAAAACTGACCAGACTCATAGTGCTGGAGCCTGACCCGACTAACCAGTGGCTGCTGTGAGATATGAAGGGGGCACCCACCAGTGAGGGTTAGGGGAGATTCCCCTCCCTTCATATCCAGCTCCTCACAATGAGGAGGGTGTTGGGCTTCCTACCAGGGAGCTCTCCCTGGTCCCTGCTAGGGGCTCCATCTCCTGTATCGGTTTGTGGCTAGTAGGCATGTGATGGATCTGCTGGGAGAGAAAAGGGGCTCTCTCTTTGTCCCCTCACTCTGATGTTTCCTGGATGCTCTGACCAGGGTGGGGGTGGGACTTTGTTGACTGCAAGCCACCCAGGGCTTCCCTTTGATGGGCTCTTCTCCTCACAAGTAGTGGGGCTGTGAATGGGGCAGCAGGTATTAAGTGTTGGCCTTTCGCTCTTTCAGGGCTGGTGACCTTCGAGGAGGTGGCTTTGTATTTCACCAGTGAAGAGTGGTCTCTGCTGGACCCCACTCAGAGAGCCCTCTACTGGGATGTCATGCAGAAGAACTATTCTAGCACTAGAAAAGGTTCAGAAAAGGGCAACTAAAATGATTAGGGGTTTGGAGAGGGTCACATACGAGGAAAGATTAAAGAGCCTAGGACTCTTTAGCTTGGAAAAGAGGAGACTAAGGGGGGATATGATAGAGATATAAAATCATGAGTGATGTTGAGAAAGTGGATAAGGAGAAGTTATTTACTTATTCCCATAATACAAGAACTAGGGGTCACCAAATGAAATTAATAGGCAGCAGGTTTAAAACAAATAAAAGGAAGTTCTTCACGCAGCGCACAGTCAACTTGTGGAACTCCTTACCTGAGGAGGTTGTGAAGGCTAGAACTATAACAATGTTTAAAAGGGAACTGGATAAATTCATGGAGGTTAAGTCCATAAATGGCTATTAGCCAGGATGGGTAAGAATGGTGTCCCTAGCCTCTGTTCATCAGAGGATGGAGATGGATGGCAGGAGGAAGATCACTTGATCATTGCCTGTTAGGTTCACACCCTCTGGGGCATCTGGCATTGGCCACTGTCGGTAGACAGATACTGGGCTAGATGGACCTTTGGTCTGACCCGCACGGCCTTTCTTATGTTCTTATGAGAATGTGACCTCACTGGGTAAGGGTTACTGACCCTCGGTTCTTGGAAGGGGAAATGGAGAGAGAAGATTTACGCCAGCCCCACAATGCCACCTCTACTCTGCCCTGTTTCAGCATCACCCCAATATGCCAGTGACACACACACTACCAGAGACCCTCCCCTGCTGCAGAACACTTTGGGAACAGAGCACAGGAGCCGATCGCACAGTGTCAAATATCTCCTGTTTGCTGAAATAAAACTGAGGGTTAAGTGCAGCATAATCAACAGAAGATTCCTAGGGATCACCAGATGAAATTAATAGGCAGCAGATTTAAAGAAAATAAAGGGAAGTTCTTCTTCACGCAGCGCACAGTCAACTTGTGGAACTCCTTACTTGAGGAGGTTGTGAAGTCTAGGACTATAACAGCGTTTAAAAGAGAACTGGATAAATTCATGGTGGTTAAGTCCATCAATGGCTATTAGCCAGGATGGGTATGGAATGGTGTCCCTAGCCTCTGTTTGTCAGACGATGGAGATGGATGGCAGGAGAGAGATCACTTGATCATTGCCTGTTAGGTTCACTCCCTCTGGGGCACCTGGCATTGGCCACTGTCGGTAGACAGGATACTGGGCTAGATGGACGTTTGGATCTGACCCGGTACGGCCGTTCTTATGTCACGTATGTATGTGTGCATTTGGTGCAAGGCGCCCTGGCCCTCAGAGACCGTGGTGGAGGCTTTGGAGGCCATGTTGTTGGAACTGGAGGAGCTAAGGGAGGCAGAGAAGTATGTTGATGAGGCTTTCCGGGACACTATAGAATTGTCCCAACTCCGGTCACACAGCCCCCCCGCACTGTTAAGGAGGATGGAAGGACCAGGGAATGAGAGCAGTCAACGGGGGCAGAGGGAAAGCTTCTCATAGTTGGGACCCTCACCCCAACACTATCTGGAAGAGCCTCTTGCACTGAGGTTACCTCACCGCGGGAGGGAACTCCACTCATTATGAAAAGGCAGCTGTTAGTAATGGGAGATTCGATCACTAGAAACAAGGATATCTGGGTTTGTGATGACCGGGAGAGCCGTATGGTGACTTGCCTGCCTGGTGCGTAGGTTGCGGATTTCTCAAGGCATCTAGATAGATTTATGTGTAGTGCTGGGGAGGAGCCAGTGGTCATGGTACATGTAGATACCAATGACATAGGGAAGGGTAGGTGAGACGTCCTGGAGGCCAAATTTAATCTGCTAGGAAAGAGACTGAAATCCAGGACCTCTATGGTGGCATTCTCAGAAATGCTCCCAGTTCCATGCGCAGGGCCAGGTAAGCAGGCAGAGCTTCGGAGTCTCAATGCGTGGATGAGATGATGGTGTAGAGAGATGGGGTTTAGATTTATTAGGAGCTGGGGAAACTTTGGGGATGGGGCAGCCTATACAGGAAGGATGGGCTCCACCTAAACCAAAGTGGATCCAGACTGCTGGCACTTAACATTAAAAGGTTGCAGAGCAGTTTTTAAGCTAAGAGATGGGGGGGAAGCCAATGGCTGCAGAGGAGCACGTGGATCGGACAGAGACTTCTCTTAGAGGAGAGTGTAGTGATAGAGATTTTTCTAGTTTTAGTCAGGAAGAGAGGCTGGAAGAGGATAAAGTAGGGGCCAGATCAGCCGAGAAGCATTCACACACAACAGAATCTGACACATCAGAAAAGGGCAGACAAATAAACAGTGACAAGTTTTTAAAGTGCGTGTACACAAATGCTAGAAGTGTAAATAATAAGATGGGTGAATTAGAGTGCCTCGTGTTAAAAGAGGATATTGACATAATAGGCATCACAGAAACCTGGTGGAATGAGGACAATCAATGGGGCACAATCATTCCAGGGTACAAAATATATCGGAAGGACAGAGGAGGTCATACTCGGGGGGTGGGGAGGGGAGTGGCACTGTATGTTAAAGAAAATGTAGACTCAAATGAAGTAAAAATCTTAAATGAAACCGCATGTTCCATAGAATCTCTATGGATAGTAATTCCATGCTCTAATAAGAATATAACAATAGGGATCTATTATCGACCCCCTGTCAAAGACAGTGATAGTGAGGATGAAATGCGAAGGGAGATTAGAGAGGCTATCAAAATAAAGAACTCCATAATAGTGGGAGATTTCAATTATCCCCATATTGACTGGGTACATGTCACTTCAGAACAAAATGCAGAGACAAAATTTCTCATACTTTAAATGACTGTTTCTTAGAGCAGCTGATACAAGAACCCAAGGGAAGAAGCAACTCTCCATTTAGTCCTGAGGAGTGTAGGATCTTGTCCAAGAGGTAACTATAACAGGACCGCTTGGAAATAATGATCATAATATAGCAGCATTTAACAATGGGCCATCAACATTTAACAATGAGCCATCAAACAGGCTAGACAGAACTGACACCAACTTGTCTGGGGTGTTTCCTGGAAGCAGAGCACAAGTTTGAAATACGGGCAGCACAGAGCCAAGATTCATAACGCCAACTACAGAAATGATACACATCTAGAGATAGCATAATTATAATCAGCCAATCATAACCTCTCCATAGACCCCTTACACGACAACCTTTCTACAATATTGGCTGCAAATATAGAACAGTGGTCCCAACGGTGATCTATACAGTTACAGATTATGTCAATAATGTGATAGGAGGTGATACGGCATCAGTGAGACTGATACTGGAATACTGCCTCCAGTTTTCGTGTCCTCATTTGAAAAAGATGTTGTGAAATTGGAGCTGGGGCAGCAAAGAGCCACCAAATGTTCTGAGGGCTGGAGAAAAATGCCTTCTAGTGAGCTATTGAACGAGCTCAACCTGTTTAGCTTACCAAAAGAAGATTGAAAGGTGACTTCATTGAAGTGTTGAAGTGCCTTAATGGAGAGAAAATATTGGGTATAAAAGGGCTCTTTAATCTAGCAGAGAAAGGCATAACAAGACCCAATCTCTGGAAGGTGAAAAGAGACAAATTCATATTACAATTAAGGCACAAAAATTAACCAGCAAGGATGTTTCACCACAGGAACAAGCTACCAAGGAAAGTAGTGGATTCTCCATCTCCTGATGTCATTTAATGAAGGCTAGATGCCTTTCTGGAATGTGTTTGCCCCAAAAGTAGCTCTTGTGTCATACAGGAGGCCTGTGATATGCAGGGGGTCAGATTAGATGCTCTAATGGTCCCTTCTGGCCATAAAGTCGACTAATTCCTGAAAAATTGAGTGTAGCATTGGGAGCAGCGCCTGATGTTTTCCTGTCTAGCCGGCTTGCTTCCTAGAATAAATGCTTCTTGAGTGGGGTGATCCACAGGAGTAGCTCAAACCTCCAAAGTGCCTGGGCAGGGGCAGGACATTAGCACAGCAAGGGAGGGGTGTGGCAGTGACATCACAAAGGCCTTTGCAAGACCTCAGATTATTTGTCAAAGGTGGTGGGGAGGTGGTGACCTCACAGAGACATGCTGACATCAGCCAGGCAGGACAGGGCGAGGGGCCAGGGAAACCTCAGAGACCTCTGTGGCTTTGCTTCAGCAAGTCTCCTTCTCTAGGTCTCTTGAGGACTGAGAGAGTATTCGGTTCACGGACGGAGTGCCAGGAGGAACCTCTTTCGACTTTTCTCCTTCCGCTTTCCTGATTTTACTAGAAAACAGCCGCCCTGTTTAGAAGGTAAGAGCCTCCTTGAGGTTTGAAACCTGTTCAGTCTGATCCATCAGATGACAGTTGAATTCTAGGCATGGAAAACACGAGCTTAAGGAGGCAGAATTTTATTCTGCACCTGGGATTTTGTCCCTTAGAATCACTGGGGACATTGGGGTTTGTCCTTTGCTTTCACCTTTCCTCCATCCCTCCTTTCTCTTTGTCTCTTGTGTGGAAGCAGGGAAAGAATTAACAAGGATTTGAAGGATCTTAATGCATGCCAGTCAGTTAGCAAGAGTCAAGCTAATAGTTAGCAAAGTCAGGCCACACTGTAACCCCAATGACGTGAGACTTGCAGAAGCGAGGATGGTGTGAGGCGAGAGGGAAAGAAACTGTGTAAAAGTTACACGACCTTGCAATTCAGATAACCAAATATGCAGAGTGGTGTCTTCTAGGAGTGAGAAAACAAGATAGCAGGATGGCTTATGTATAAACAAAATGCAGTTGGTGCTCTTTATTGTCTGTATTATTGCTAGTTATTGTCTGTAACAAAGGTATAAAGGCCTGCTGTAATTGTTTACTAGTTGAGAGACCTGTCCGGGACTGGGGCGACTCCTGTGTCCTAGGGCACTCCCTCCTCCCTCTATTGTAATTACTAGAGAAATAATAAAGTATTTGATTTTGCTGCACTCCAAAGAAAAAGCAAGAACTGAGTTTTTCTCCGACACTTGCTTCTTTGTCCTTTCTCCTGTTCCTCCCAAGACCAGGAGTTGTGTGTGTGTGTGTGTGTGTGTGTGTGTGTGTGTTATGGGGAGCAGTGTGGTTTTTCCTGTAGCCAGCACCAGACCTGGCACCACCCCAGCTCTGCCCCTTTCCTGCCACTGCATCCCCATCTCACCTCCTGACCCTGGCTGGGCACCCCAGCCCCTCATAGCAGGGAGCTGTGCAGGGGTCTCCTGCAACCAAGGAGGGTGTCTGGTGGGTGCCGTCACCTCTGCCAGAGACCCCCAAGAAACTCACTAGCTTCCTCCCGCATGCAGGGAGGGCTCCTACTTTCTGTCTTGGGGAGATTCCGTGTCAGAGCCTATGGTGAGTGGTTCGAATCACGCAGTCTGGAGTGGCAGGGCAACCTCCTCCCAGTCAGATTCTGCTAGGGCTGGGCTGGGATCTGTAGGGCGGAGAGACAGGAAAAAGCAGCCGCCACTATTGAACCCAGGAGTCCTGGCTCCCAGTCCCCCTGCTATGACCTCTAGGGACCCACCTCTGCTCCCAGAGTCAGGAGAACCCAGAGGTCCCTGCGCCTGGTGCCCAGCCCCTCCCTGGCTCTGACCACTAGGGACCCCCACTCCCCTTTTAGGCTTGCTGCCTCTTCTATCCACCCAGGCCACCTGTCCATCCCTCTGCTGCAGGTTTCTGGGCGTATCACCTGCCTCGCTCCCCAGTGCAGCCTGAAGGCCTTTCTTCCCCCCCAACCACATACATCCTCTCCCCTCGTGCTGGATCATCTGCTTGGCCCCTGCCCCTCCTCGAGGTGACGCCAAAGTGCGGCGTGGCTGGGGATTTGTGCAATGGCCCAGCACCAGGCAACGCAGAACGTAAACCACAGGCCCTGCCCTGCCCCACCGCGACTGGAGCGCCGCCTCCCAGTACATTGGAGCCCAACGCACCTGCACCTGTGCCCTCCTGCCCCACAAGAGGTGAGTGAGCTGCAGCCCCACCATGCTCTGCAGAGGGAGAAGGGTCAATGCCAACCAGCCCATTTGTGATGGGGAATCAGCACCCCTTTTTCTGCACAGCCACTGACCATCAGCAGGATTCCTCCACTCCCTCCTGTGCCTCAGTGCAACTAAATCTCCGCACTCTAGACAGCTGGTCCATCCGCTGCACCCCAATCCCCATGCCTGAGCCTCCTGCCCAAAGCCCTGCACCTGGCTCCCAGACAATTAAGTCTCACATCTCGCAGGGAACTCACTTCTGTGCCCAGAGAGTCTCAACCCCCTCAGTAGATGACCTGAGTC